>NC_088880.1:15653991-15677635 GCF_032884065.1 Artemia franciscana | reverse complement strand
ATATATATATATATATATATATATATATATATATATATATATATATATATATATATATATATATATATATATATATATATATATATATATGTATACTATATGTATACATATATATATATATATATATATATATATATATATATATATATATATATATATATATATATATATATATATATATATATATATAAATATATATACTATACTATATGTATACTAGTTATAACACCTAGTTGGTTGGGCGCTTCGCGCCCCCCAAGCCCCCCCCCCCCGATCGCGTAAGTCGTTACGCGCCATATTAGTTACGCGCCATTGTAGTTGTGTCCCTGTGTCCCACCTGTGAATATAGATAGATTTATATATGTGTTTCAAACTACGTAAAAATTGCGAATATACAACATTCTTGGCTTTCCCACTACTGGGAGCTTTCCGTTTCAAATTGCCAGCAATTGATCTGAAAATGTTTGACCAGAGTCATCGTTTTGCAATCGGACACGCATATTTGTAGTTAATTTTAATATTTTTACGTGTGCCCATAAATTAGAATTTTTCAGACAAGCATTCATTTCGTCTGCAGGAGTTAAACTACGTAAAAATTGCGAATATACAACATTCTTGGCTTTCCCATGGTCTGTGCATATAAAAAGCCGTATGTACTAATAATGACTTCATATGCAAACGCTCTTTTTAAAAACAAACAAACATGCATACACACAACTCGTTTTTATATAGATAGATAGATAGATAGATAGATACGATACAAATTAACTGCGTAAAACTTGCGAATATACAACATTCTTCGCTGTCCAATTGTCGCTGCATATAAATAGATTGTCAGGTTTACCGACCCTCGAACATGCAACGTACAATTGTCCATGGGAAAAACAATCAGTATTAAGATCTATACAACATTTTTCTAATGATTGACCTTGAGCTTTGTTAATGGTGATTGCAAATGCTAATCGAATTGGGAATTGCAATCTTTTAAATTGAAAAGGCAGATCCGTTGGAATCATGGGAATGCGAGGAATAAGAACAGCCTCACCATCAAAAGGCCCTGTCAAGATTGTGGCCTCTATTAGGTTTTCCATTGTTTTTTTTTACGGCAAGTCGCGTGCCATTGCAAAGCTTTGGTGGGTTGATATTTCTTAAAAGTATTATTGGTACGCCTATTTTTAGTTGTAGCACGTGTGGTGGAAACCCTGAAAGATCTATGGAATTTAAAAATTCAGATATGGAGATTTAAAAATTCAGAACCGCTTCATTTGGTTCCAAAACTGTGTCGACTGACTTGTAAAGGACTGCCTGGTCTCGAATCTTGGTCTAAACAATATTGTTGATTTCGTGGACGTCTATATTTTTGGGTGCGAGAATCTCTCTTTCACTTAGCCGTTTATTATTTTTATAATTTTTTCGAATATTCGGAAATACTTTTTCAATCAATTCATTTTTGGACGTCACTAAATTACAGAAATCAGCAGGTAGTTGTATACGTCCTGAAATTGAGTCTACTGGGAGCTTTCCGTTTCCAATTGCCAGCAATTGATCTGAAAATGTTTGACCAGAGTCATCGTTTTGCAATCGGACACGCATATTTGTAGTTAATTTTAATATTTTTACTTGTGCCCATAAATTAGAATTTTTCCGGCAAGTATTCATTTCGTCTGCCGGAGTTGATCTAGGTATTATGGGTAATGTTTGCCTGAAATCTCCCGCAAGCAACATTAATGTGCTGCCAAAGGGTTTCGAATTCCCTCTTAAATCTTTCAAGTATTGATCCAGAGCCTCGAGCGATTTTTTGTGTGCCATTGTGCACTCATCCCAAATAATAAGTTTGCATTGCTGCAATACTTTACCCATCCCAGATGATTTGGAAATATTGCACGTGGGAGTTTCTGTAGAATGCAAATTCAGAGGCAATTTCAAAGCGGAATGAGCAGTTCTTCCACCAGGCAGCAATGTTGCGGGTATTCCGGATGACGCAATTGCCAACGCTATATCATTTTTTGATCGAATTGATGTCAGAATCAGTTTTATCACAAACGTTTTACCAGTACCTCCTGGCGCATCCAAAAAGAAAATTTCTCCAACGTTGTTATCGACACAATGCATTATCGTATCATAAATGTCTTTTTGTTCCGACGTTAACTTGGAAATGTTATTTTGTACATACGACAATAGATCACTCGTACTGTAACTTTGTTCACGATCCAATTCTACACATGTCGAAACAGCAGCGATACGGTTAGGTGAAGGCATTCCCAAATCCTGAAGAGGTTTGTTTGTCATACGTACGCACAAATCTTCTATAATAACTAAAGTGTAGTTATAAATTTCTGATGTAAAATCAAAACTCATATCTGACGTCTCTAACTGTTTTCGATGGAGTATGTCTTCGGACATTTTTGACTTATATTTTTCCCATAACTCTGTAGGAGCTGATGGAGAGCAAGTTGTTAAAATGATGCCAAACAATGCACGAATTTGACTTGGGTTGACGTTTTTCGCATTGATGCAGTTATCCCAGTGTTGGTCATTCTCCAATAAATTCAGAGCTTGGCATGCACTACGGCAAGTGTCATGTATAGTACCGTTTACAGTTCTCAAATACTCAAAGGATGTCGGACCGGGTACATTCACCAAAAGCAGGCGTAGAAAGAAGCATTCATATTAATTGGGGTGAACGGTGTAGAGTCTTCCTATCGTGGTATCTTTGAAGATGGTAGGTTGGCCGTCGACTGACTTACCCTGTTTTCGACGTTCAAATACTTTATTTTTAGTATTCCACGTGTAATACGAAGGCACTTCAGTATACAGCAGTTTTTTTGCAAAAGAATCATTTTTGCAAAGCGAAAAAAAAGCTGTTAATGTTGTATCCGGTGGATTCAGGGCTCTTTGTTGCACGTTGGTTTCCGTGAAATAAACACGTTGACCATTCTGCAAATGTACCGCTAAGTGAACAACAGCTGGACTACGTTCATGTATCGGAAATGAAAGAATTCGCCAAACAGCTTCAATACTGCTTATGTATCTTCCAGCCTGATATTGTACGATTTGGTCGAAATCTTTGATTTCGGGCTGCAAGCCAAAAACTGCCATGTCACTGCCTTTGTTGACGTATTTACATATGCATTTGATTGCATTTACGGAGTTACAGTATTCAACGTTTATGTGTGCATTAAATGTTTTTGATAATAATGGGGAATATGGAACAACCCACTGGTTATCTACTTCGATGGTGGTACGTTACGCTTCTTTATTATTTCTGTTTTACCGCCATCTTCAGTAAATCTTCTTCTATATTGTGGGTAACCATCATTGCCAGTAATTGTGTTTGATACTAAAAGTCGAGGATATTGCTTTGTGCACCTTCCTTTGGCCATGCATGGTGAATTTTCGTTCAGTGCACCGCAAGGTCCATGTATCATATTTTTTACAATAATATCATGTAACCCCTTATCGACATTTTTATCAGGTATTTCAGCGGAAATCACATCATCAATTTCGTTCCAAGTAATTTTTTTATGTAGCCAGATTAGTATATGTGCGTGTGGCAAACCTCGTTTTTGCCATTCCACTGGGTACATCCAGCATCGCACTGACCCAAATACTTCAAGTTTTACTATATAGTTTATCAGTGATTTCAACTTTTGCCGGAAGACACGGGCCGTAATGTCATGCCTATGAACCACCGATTGTCCTTGAAGTAAAAGCTGCAGTATCTCGTCCCAAGATTGATTACATGTAAATGTAATAAATAAATCTGGACGGCCATAGAGACGAACATACGCAATAGCATCTTGAGCATATTCGTGCATATGACGGGGACTGCCAGCATATGACGAAGGTAAAATTGTTAATCTTCCAACGTTTGTGGTATTACCGTCATTTATAACTGCATCTCGCAAATGAATGTATTGTTCAGAGCGGAGCCTGGTCTGATTCAGGCGGATATATAGCAAATGTTCTGATTAAATTTTAGCATACATGTCAACGACAAATTGGTGAAACAATTCACGGCATTTTAAAATATAATTTTCTTCATCCTTCCGAATCATTAGTTTATAGGAATAATAATGCATTGCACTGCATTTCTTATTCATTTCTTTGTTAGTGACTGGATTCATCAATTTAATATTAAAGTGATAGCCGTCGGCTCCATCCCAAAAAATGATAGGATATTGCAGGGCATCGTAGCATCGATGAGTTTCAGCAATTCTTACCAACTGAGCGTTTCGCTTATGAAGAATAATATCTCGAGGTAAAAACTGATCACCGAACATAACGATTGCCACTTCGTCGATAGTTGGAGCATTGTATCTACGCACATGTTGGCCAGGAGGCGTTTTGTCAGCGG
Source organism: Artemia franciscana (assembly GCF_032884065.1). Taxonomy (NCBI): domain Eukaryota; kingdom Metazoa; phylum Arthropoda; class Branchiopoda; order Anostraca; family Artemiidae; genus Artemia; species Artemia franciscana. The sequence continues at coordinate 15,673,278 of NC_088880.1, read as the reverse complement.
AAATAACAATTTTATGCGTATCAGTAGGCATCAAATCGATGGCTGTTTTGAACAGACGCACTAAATTATTATTTTCGTGGAAAAGATGTTGCAATTGGGAAACGATTGTCCTTTCAACGTTGGGAGAAATTTCGCAACGTGCATTCAATTCAGAATTTCTATCACTGATGAAGTACAATTGTAAAAGTTTATGATTCTCGCCTGAGAATGGTAGAAGGGACCCTGCTCTATGATAAGTTTGCCCTTTTACTTTGAAAGTAGACATAAATTGATCTGGATTTTCGATTTGGGCTCCAAACGACTTCATTTGGAAACATGAGTTATATTTTCTGATTTTTGACAAAAAACGCTTAGATTCTGACGTAGTTCCAGTAAGGAAAGTCTTCAATGGTTCTGGTGGTGCAGCCAATAGAGGAAGTTTAACTTTTCCTGAGGCGCAACACCTTCCCATTGTTTCACCATTGAATTTCAAGGCCTTGCAATAGGGACAAATTTTAGACATTATCCCGATTTGAACACATCTACTCAAGCTATAATCATCGACTGGGCTGTACCTGAATGCCAGGCGATAACTTTCAGGTTGCTCTGATTCCTTGGCACGCTTTCTTTTCTTACTTTCTCTATCAGCAGCAAGCCTGATTTCTTGCTGTTCTTGTGATTCCTCGGCACGCTTTCTTTTCTTACTTTCTCTATCAGCAGCAAGCCTGATTTCTTGCTGTTCTTGTGATTCCTCGGCACACCTTCTTTTTTCACTTTCTCTTTTAGCAGCAAGTCTGCTTTCGCGTTGCTCTGGTAGTTCCTCGGCACGCTTTCTATTCTTTCTTTCTCTATCAGCCTCAAGCCTGTTTCCTTGCTGTTCTTTTGATTCCTCGGCACGCTTTCTGTTCTTTCTTTCTCTATAAGCCTCAAGCCTGTTTCCTTGCTGTTCTTTTAATTCCTCGGCACGCTTTCTTTTCTGACTTTCTCTATCAGCAGCAAGTTTTTTTGCATAGACTCTTTGAGCATCTTCATCGCCTTTTGCCATTGTAAGTTTATCAGTCATTTTAAACTTAAACATTAATAGATATCTACGTGAACATATATGTCTTAAATATCTTTAATGACGTCACCGTCATAGCAAAAATGACGACAACTAACTTCATGATTAAATATTTTTAATGACGTCACCGTCATAGCAAAAATGACGACAACTAACTTCATGACGTCAGTCGACACAGAAACATGACGTCACCTGACAGACAGACACACAGACAGACAACTTATTTTTATATATAGATTAATATGTACAAGTGCTTTACAGTATAAACACGCAATCAACAAACACATTAAGAAGGTACAAATATACAAATGAATACAAACAACTTTTTATGTGTTTTTGAAGTTTTTTTGGAGAAAAAAAAAATTTAAAACAGCTTGACCACCCACTATTGTTTTTCGTTCGTTTATATTAGTTACGACCCATTTAAAAAAAGGTGAAAAATTACTCATTGAGGTTTTCATTATAATAATATTATGTATTTGAATTAAAAAAAATTATTACGATTACATTTACAACAGCGCTTCCCTTGCCCGGTGTGGGATTTGAACCTGCATTCCCCCAATTGGTTAGCACAGCTTCTTCCACTATACCGGCACAAGGGTAATTACTACCATTATTTTGTGGGGTGATGGTTATAGAAAGAATCATAATTTTCCCTATGTCAAAATGTAGTTCATACAAAGTAGGGGTAGGTTAGCCTAGGAAAACCTTGACAGGTTAAGAAAGATTTAAGCAGGCAGGCCTTATGGATATTATGCAGACTTTATTCCGCTTGTAAATTAAAAATTAAACAAGAATGGTAAGGAGCAAATGGTCAATAGTAACATTTGTACCAGCTGGAAGACCGTAACACCGGTTTTGTCGATTTGTCTGAGCTCTAATCTGATAGTATGGTCAGTGGTCACTAAACTCTTTTAATTTGCCGAAACTTCATTTTAATAGTGGGTCGTAACTCTCCATGGTAGATGGGGACCACAAGTGGGCACAAGGATATGACAAAGCGTTCTGTTAAAAGATCTCTTTAGCTCGCAATGACTCGAGGATACTTGTTCTATTCGTCACTGAACGAGGCTTTAGTCACGACTAAGATAGCTGTTCATCATAAATATTGCTTTTTTTTCTTGTGAATAATGCTTATTCTGATATATATATCTGAAATATGATATATATATATATATATATATATATATATATATATATATATATATATATATATATATATATATATATATATATATATATATATATATATATATATATATATATATATATATATATATATATATAAATATATATTAAAAAAATATATATATATTAATATACTATATATATATATATATATATATATATATTAATATACTTATTAAAAAATAATAAGGCCTCAGGTGCTGATAGTATGATTAATGAGTTCCTTAAATATGGTGCCTCTGAGGTTAGGAATAAGCTACTGAAGATTATGAACATGATTTTTGAAAAAGGGGAAGTACCCAATGATTTTAGGAAAACCTTAATTAAACCACTGTATAAGAAAGGTGACAAGAGTGAATGTCGTAATTATCGAGGCATTAGTCTGGTCTCTGTAGGTAGCAAATTACTGAGTAATATGATACTTTTTAGACTGAGAAATGCTGTAGACAAAGTTTTAAGGGAAGAACAATGCGGTTTTAGAAAAGGTAGAGGATGTGTCGACCATTTTTTTCACTCTTAGGTTAATAATTGAGAAGTCCCTTCGTTGTCAAACACCTTTGGTCCTTAGTTTTATCGATTATGAGCAAGCTTTCGATTCTGTTGATAGAACAGCGTTAACAAAGGTCTTATCGTTATATGGTATACCAGAAAAATACATTAAAGTGATTTGCGCTATGTACGAGAGTAATACTGCTGCGGTTAAGGTAGGAAATGAGGTTAGCAACTGGTTTTGTATTAAATCAGGAGTTAAGCAGGGTTGTGTTCTATCCCCCTTTATATGGATCATTTTGATGGACTTCGTCTTAAGGAGCACAGGAAAGGCAATTGGAGACCATGGAATCAAATGGGGAGGAAGAACGCTCCTGGACTTAGATTATGCAGATGATTTAAGCATATTAGATGAAAGTGTGAGCAAAATGAATGAATTTTTAGAGGTTTTGCGAGTTCAGGGTGCTAAAATAGGCTTGAAAATTAATGTTAAGAAGACTAAGTCACTAAGGCTAGGAATAAGTGAAGATGAACAGGTGACCTTAGGTAACGAAAAGATTGATCAGGTTGGGAGCTTCAGTTACCTTGGTAGCATTATTAGTAAAGATGGTGGGAGCAGTGAAGATGTTAAAAGTAGAATAGCTAAAGCTCAGGGTGTTTTTTCACAGTTAAAAAAAGTTTGGAAGAATAGAAAGATAAGCCTACAAACCAAGATTAGAATATTGGAAGCTACAGTGATGACAGTGGTCAAATATGGCTCTGAAGCATGGACACTCCGAAAAGCAGATGAAAATTTACTAGATGTTTTCCAGAGAAATTGCCTACGGATTGTTCTGGGTACCCGGCTGACTAACCGTATTTCAAACAGTAGGTTGTACGAAAAGTGTGGTTCAATCCCGCTTTCTGGGGCTATAATGAAAGAAAGATTGAGATGGCTAGGCCACGTTCTACGGATGAAGGATGACAGATTACCGAAGATTGTCCTTTTTGGCCAACCATCTGGGGCTACACGGAAAGCAGGTCGTCCTTGTCTGGGTTGGGAGGATGTCATAAATAAGGATTTAAAGGAAATGGGAACTTCCTGGGAGGGTGTAAAGAGGGAGGCTTTAAATAGATTAGGTTGGAGGAGGAGCGTGCGTAGCTGTGTTGGCCTCAGGCGGCTTGGTGCAGCAGTGAGTTATTAGTAGTAGTAGTATATATATATATATATATATATATATATATATATATATATATATATATATATATATATATATATATATATATATATATATATGTTTTTAACTACGTAAAACTTGCGAATATACAACATTCTTTGCTGTCCCATTGTCTGTGCATATAAATAGATTGTCAGGTTTACCGACTCTTGAACATGCAACATATAATGGTCCATGGGAAAACAATCCGTATTCAGATCTTTACCTCATGATTCTAATGATTGTCCTTTAGCTTTGTTGATGATGATTGCTAATCGACCATTCCCTGTGTCGCCGTCGTCATTTATATATCTCCCTGTGCCCCCTGGCGTCCCCGTTGTAGTTGTCTCCCTGTGTCCCGGCCGTCATTTATATTCCCTGTGTCCCGGTCGTCATTTGTGTCCCGATGTCCCGGTCGTCATTTGTGTCCCGGTGTCCCGGTCTGTATATACATTCGTTTTTGAATTGGTCTTTTTTTTAGTTTTAGTTTTTTACCTTTTTTTAGTTTTTTTAGTTATACCTCATGATTCTAATGATTGCCCTTGAGCTTTGTTGATGGTGATTGCTAATCGAACATTCCCTGTGTCCCCGTCGTCATTTATATATCCCCCTGTGCCCCCCGGCGTCCCCGTTGTAGTTGTGTCCCTGTGTCCCGGCCGTCATTTATATTCCCTGTGTCCCGGTCGTCATTTGTATCCTGGTGTCCCGGTCTGTATATACAATCATTTTTGAAATGGTATGTGATGAAATATATTTTTGTATTTTTCCCCTTTTTTTCTTTTTATTTTTTTTTTATTTTTATTTTTTTAATTTTGTTTTTCTCTTTTATTTTTCATTTTTTTCCTTTTTTTCTTTTTTTTTCTTTTTTAGTTTTTTTAGTTTTTTAGCTTTTTTAGTTTTTTATTAGTTTTAGTTTTTTTTTCTTTTTAGTTTTTTTGTAGTTTTTACCTTTTTTTTAGTTTTTTTAGTTTTTTTTACTTGTGTCCTGGTCGTCATTTATACTCCCAGTGTCCCGGTCGTCATTTGTATCTCGGTGCTTTGTTGATGGTGATTGCTAATCGAACATTCCTTGTGTCCTGGTCGCTTTCTCTTTGAGTGTCCCGGTCGTCATTTATATTCCCTATGTGCCGGTGTCCCGGTCGTCATTTGTGTCCCGATGTCCCGGTCTGTAATTTCGTCAGTCGAAAACATGACGTCAGTCGACAGATAAACATGACGTCACTCGACAGACACGCACACTCAGACAACTTATTTTTATATATATAGAAGATAGATAGAAGATATATATATATATATATATATATATATATATATATATATATATATATATATATATATATATATATATATATATATATATATATATATATATATATATATAGTTGTCTGTGTGTCTGTTTGTTGAGTGACGTCACTGTCTGCATATGACGTCTGAATTATTTCATCACATACCAATTCAAAAACGAATGTATTCAAGCCGAAGTAGCTCAGTTATATAACTACCTGTGTTGGCGCAGTGGGTTTGACCTTAGCGTGGTAATACGGGACCCAGAGATCGAGCCATGCTGCAGGAATGCACTACAGGGCCGACGCAGGGACCTTAGTAGTCAAGAAGCGTTAATCCGATACAAATACAAACACAGTAGCTCAGTTGGAAAAGCGTTATGTTCCAGGATCTAGGTCCGAGAGGTTCCAGGTTTGAACCTTGGCCTTAGCGTTAATACAAAAGAAGAAAAAAAAACTAACAAAGATAAAAACTACAAAAAAAAACTAAAAAGAAAATACTAAAAAAACTAAAAAGAAAAAAGACTAAAAAAAAACTAAGAAAGACTAAAAAAAAGTAAAAACTACAAAAAACTAAAAAGAAAAAAAACTAAAAACCAACAAAAAACTAAAAAAACTAAAAAAACTAAAAATTGAAAAAGAAATAAAAACTAAAAAAAGGAAAAAAACAGACAAAAAAAGGAGAAAAAGAAAACTAAAAAAAAAAATAAAAATAAAAAAAAAATAAAAAAGGTAAATGTATTCAAGCCGAAGTAGCTGAGTTGGTAAAGCGTTATGTTCCAAGTTCTAGGTCCGAGAGGTTCCAGGTTCGAACCTTGGCTTTAGCATTAATACAAAAGAAGAAAAAAACTAAAAAACAAAAAAAATAAAAAAAAACTAAAAAACAGGTAAAAACTACTAAAAAAACTAAAAAAGCTAAAAAACTAAAAAAAACTGAAAAAAGTAAAAAACTAAAAAATAAAAAAGAAAAAAAAAGAAAAACTAAAAAAGGGTAAAAACAGCAAAAAACAAAAAAAAATAAAAAAAATAAAAACTGAAAAAGAAAAAAAACTAAAAAAAGAAAAAAAAATGAAAAATAAAGGAGAAAAAGAAAACTAAAAAACTAAAAATAAAAAAAACTAAAAAATGTAAAAACTACAAAAAAAAACTAAAAAGAAAAAAGAAAAAAAAAATAAAAAGCTAAAAATAGGTAAAAACCAAAAAAAAAATAAAAGGAAAAAAAGGATAAAAACAAAAAAAATTATTTCATCATATACCAATTCAAAAACGAATGTATATAAAGACCAGGACACAGTGAATATAAATGACGCCCGGGACACTCAAAGAGAAATTACAGACTGGGACACCGGGACACAAATGACGACTGGGACGTCATGTTTGTCGACTATAAATGACGGCTGGGACACAGGGACACAACTACAACGGAGAAGCCGGGGGACACAGGGGGATATATAAATGACGATGGGGACACAGGGAATGTTTGATTAGCAATCACCATCAACAAAGCTCAAGGGCAATCATTAGAATAATGAGGTATAGATGAGGTAAAGATCTCTTTAGCTCGCAATGACTCGAGGATACTTGTTCTATTCGTCACTGAACGAGGCTTTAGTCACGACTAAGATAGCTGTTCATCATAAATATTGCTTTTTTTTCTTGTGAATAATGCTTATTCTGATATATATATATATCTGATATATGATATATATATATATATATATATATATATATATATATATATATATATATATATATATATATATATATATATATATATATATATATATATATATATATATATATATATATATATATATATATGTTTGTGGCCGTTGTTGTCTCTTATTTTGTTATCTTTTCTATTCTCTTATTATCAAGCTTTTGCTACAGCTTACAGTTGGTCTTAGAACTGAACTGTAAAAGTTCTCAGGAGAAAAAAGAAATTATTCTTTGCAATTTTTTTGATGCGTATAAATATTCTTCATGTCCCAACTCATTGAGTTGAAATCTATTTATTTCTAACACAGTTAATTTAAATACTGTTAAACTTAGAAAGTAAAATCTGGTGTATTCAGTCACACTGAATTTGATCATTTTCGAAAAGAATAGGAAAGTTTACTTTTGGTTGTGAAAGGATGAATTATCCTATCCTTTAATACAAGTATTATCTTTATGGCAGGACGCATAGATGTTTGTTGTGAGCCATTGGAGCCTTTCCGAAATCTCTTGCCAAAGAATAATGCTTCACACTTCGGAGTGCCTGAAAAGACTCATAGGTCTGAATTAAATTGAAGATGAAACTTTGTATAATTAATATAAAAATTTTATGTATATCTAAGTTCAGTAATGTCAGGAATATAGATTGTGGTCCTCTCAGATAGGCATTGTTTGGTATCTAGAAGTAAAAAATCAGTAAATGCAGTTTGGAAGCATTTAGATGCTGCAGTTATGTTTAATAGAAAAGAACGTTGAAGAAAATTATAATTCATCCAAAGTTGGTAAGGTATGAGCCCTATGAGGGCATAGTTTCCACGTAACTGTAACATTTAGTCACCAAGGTTACTTTTCACTTAGGTTGTTGTTTTTGAGGTATGGTTTTTTTATTTCGTTTTCTTAGACCTACGTGTATTTTCTTGTATTTGCACTGACGACAGTTGAGTGGAGATCTCAGCTTAATTATTTGCCCTTTTCCTTGTTCTCACTGGCTGTGCGTTTTCTTTTTGCGTTTTCTCTTATTTCGCTGTTTGTTGCCGTTGTTGTCTCTTATTTCGTTATCTTTTCTATTCTCTTATTATCAAGCTTTTGCTAGTGTGGTCTTAGAACTTATTGACGACGGAATAATAATGATAATAATAATAAAAATAATACGAATAGTAATAATACAATGCACTGATTACATTGAAAACAATGCACTGAATTGCTAGTTTTTGAGATGTTTATAGTGTTTTTTAAACTCGGTTTTTTTTAAACCAAGTTTTTAAACTTGGTTAGCTTGTTTTTTTTGCTTTTATATTTTATACATTTTAAATATGTCCTAAAATATCAGTTTTTTAATCACTCTTTACTGCTTTTAATTTTCCATCTTAAAAAGGAAGCAAATAACATTCGTTAGTTGGTTTCTCTTTTATTTTTAATTAAGTTTATCAAAAGAAAAGAAGAGTCTCTTTGTCTCTAAAATGTAATCCCAGAATTTTCTTTTTTCCTTTTCAGTGCCCTTTTTTTTTGTTGAGATTTTTTTTTTTTTTTTTAACTGACCAGAAACTAGAGATTTCTGCAAGTTTTGTAAAATATTATTTGTGATTTGTCGTACTCATTAATAATATTAAATGAAAGACAAAACCTGAAAATGTTAACGAAAACGTATTGGACTTGTAAAACCTTCTTGTAAGCTGGCTTATATTTTCGAAAAGAGGATTTTGTTATTATTTTTCGCCACGTGTACTGCAACTGTATCTCTTACGGTTTAGCTTTGATATCTGATAAGGAGTCAAATTTACCTTCTACAGTTGTGTTTCATGTCGTGTACTGAAGACGCATTGAGCGATTAAAAAAAAACTTTGGAAGCTGGAGCTTACATGCAAAGAAAATGCTATTTTGCTATTTCTCTCTTTCATCTTCTACCACAGCTTAATTTTCAGCTAGGCTCTGACAGGAGTTGATCTTCATTAGCCGAATTTCATGTCAGCCAATGTTTTTTTTTGTTTCAAGTAAATTAAGCTAGTTTCAGAAAGGAGTCGATCTTCTGTAGCCGTATCTCATGTCAGCCAATGAGGTTTTTTCTTTTTTGTCAAATAAATTAAGCTAGGTTCTAACAGGAGTCGATCTTTGATTGCCGGATCTCATTTCAATCAATGATTTTTTCTTTTTTAAAGTAAATTAAGCTAGGTTCTAACCGGAGTAGATCTTTGGCAGCCGGATCTCATATCATAGATGATAGTCCTGAGTCAAATAAATATCCAATTAAATTCTAAACCTTAAATAAAGACACTATTCAAGAATTAGACAGGAGTCAGATTATTATTAAATACTAGCTGTTGGTGTGGCGCTTCGCGCCACACCAACACCTAGCTGGTGGTGGCGCTTCATGCCCCCCAAGCCCCCCCCCGCGCGAGTAAGTCTTTACGTGCCGTATTAGTTACGCGCCATTGTAGTTTTGTCCTGTGTCCCACCTGTGAATATATATATATATATATATATATATATATATATATATATATACAAGCTGTTGGGGTGGCGCTTCGCGCCACCCCAACACCTAGTTGGTGGGGGAGCTTCGCGCCCCCCCCCAAGCCCCTCCGCGCGCGTAAGTCGTTACGCGCCATTGTAGTTGTGTCCCTCTGTCCCACCTGTGAATATATATATATATATATATATATATATATATATATATATATATATATATAATATGTATATATATATATATATATATATATATATATATATATATATATATATATATATATATATATATATATATATATATATATATATATATATATATATATATATATATATATATATTGCGATATATACCGACTCTTGAACATGCAACATATAATGGTCCATGGGAAAACAATCCGTATTCAGATCTTTACCTCATGATTCTAATGATTGTCCTTTAGCTTTGTTGATGGTGATTGCTAATCGACGATTCCCTGTGTCGCCGTCGTCATTTATATATCCCCCTGTGCCCCCTGGCGTCCCCGTTGTAGTTTTGTCCCTGTGTCCCTGTCGTCATTTATATTCCCTGTGTCCCGGTCGTCATTTGTGTCCCGGTGTCCCGGTCGTCATTTGTGTCCCGGTGTCCCGGTCTGTATATACATTCGTTTTTGAATTGGTCTTTTTTTTCAGTTTTTAGTTTTTTACCTTTTTTTAGTTTTTTTAGTTATACCTCATGATTCTAATGATTGCCCTTGAGCTTTGTTGATAGTGATTGCTAATCGAACATTCCCTGTGTCCCCTTCGTCATTTATATATCCCCCTGTGCCCCCCGGCGTCCCCGTTGTAGTTGTGTCCCGGCCGTCATTTATGTTCCCTGTGTCCCGGTCGTCATTTGTATCCTAGTGTCCCGGTCTGTATATACATTCATTTTTGAAATGGTATATGATGAAATAAATTTTTGTATTTTTCCCCTTTTTTTCTTTTTATTTTTTTTTATTTTTTTTTTTTTTTAATTTTGTTTTTCTCTTTTATTTTTCATTTTTTTTCCTTTTTTTCTTTTTTTTTCTTTTTTAGTTTTTTTAGTTTTTTAGCTTTTTTAGTTTTTTATTAGTTTTAGTTTTTTTTTCTTTTTAGTTTTCTTGTAGTTTTTACCTTTTTTTTTTAGTTTTTTTAGTTTTTTTTACTTGTGTCCCAGTAGTCATTTATACTCCCTGTGTCCCGGTCGTCATTTGTGTCCCGGTGCTTTGTTGATGGTGATTGCTAATCGAACATTCCTTGTGTCCTGGTCGCTTTCTCTTTGTGTCCCGGTCGTCATTTATATTCCCTATGTGCCGGTGTCCCGGTCGTCATTTGTGTCCCGATGTCCCGGTCTGTAATTTCGTCAGTCGAAAACATGACCTCAGTCGACACACAAACATGACGTCACTCGACAGACACGCACACACAGACAACTTATTTTTGTATATATAGATAGATAGAAGATATATCTATATATATAAAAATAAGTTGTCTGTCTGTGTGTCTGTCTGTCAGGTGACGTCATGTTTCTGTGTCGACTGACGTCATGAAGTTAGTTGTCGTCATTTTTGCTATGACGGTGACGTCATTAAAGATATTTAAGACATATATGTTCACGTAGAAATCTATTAATGTTTAAGTTTAAAATGACTGATGAACTTACAATGGCAAAAGCCGATGAAGATGCTCAAAGAGTCTATGCCAAAAAACTTGCTGCTGATAGAGAAAGTCAGAAAAGAAAGCGTGCCGAGGAATCAAAATAACAGCAAGGAAACAGGCTTGAGGCTAAAGAACGCAAAACTGCACAGTTAGATGAAGATCGACCTGGACAGCGAGAGTCAAAACATATCAAAACTGAAAATGATAGCGATGATGATTGGGTTTGGGATTTTGACGTGGATAAGGTCATCAATGCCTACCAGATTTTAGTTAAAACAACCAAGGTTCGGCGATATGTATTTCATAGTGAAGCTGAAAAATAAAGAAGAAAAAGAAAACTGAAAAAAGAAAAAATGTAAAAAACTAAAAAATACTAAAAAGAAAAAACACTCAAAGAGAAATTACAGACCGGGACACAAATGACGACCGGGACAGAGGGAATATAAATAACGACCGGGACACTCAAAGAGAAATTACAGGTTGGGATACCGGGACACAAATGACGACCGGGACACAGGGAATATAAATGACGACCAGGACACAGGTATTTAAGAATATCGTTCAAAGACAAATTTTTAATTGTAAGAAGACCGTTGAAAGAGAAATTTCTAATTGTAAAATGACTGAAGAACCTACAATGGCAACGGTACCACCATCGAAGTAGATAACCAGTGGGTTGTTCCATATTCCCAATTATTATCAAAAACATTTAATGCACACATAAACGTTGAATACTGTAACTCCGTAAAGGCAATCAAATACATATGTAAATACGTCAACAAAGGCAGTGACATGGCAGTTTTTGGCTTGCAGCCCGAAATAAAAAATTTCGACGAAATCGTACAATATCAGGCTGGAAGATACATAAGCAGTAATGAAGCTGTTTGGCGAATTCTTTCATTTCTGATACATGAACGTAGTCCAGCTGTTGTTCAGCTGGACATTTACAGAACTGTCAACGTGTTTATTTCTCGGAAACCAACGTGCAACAAAGAGCACTGAATCCACCGGATACAAAATTAACAGCTTTTTTTTCGCTTTGCAAAAATGATTCTATTGCAAAAAAACTGCTGTATACTGAAGTGCCTTCGTATTACACGTGGAATACTAAAAATAAAGTATTTGAACGTCGAAAACAGGGTAAGTCAGTCGACGGCCAACCTACCATCTTCAAAGATACCAAGATAGGAAGACTCTACACCGTTCACCCCAATCAACATGAATGCTTCTTTCTACGCCTGCTTTTGGTGAATATACCCGGTCCGACATCATTTGAGTATTTGAAAACTGTAAACGGTACTATACATGACACTTAATGTAGTGCATGCCAAGCTCTGAATTTATTGGAGAATGACCAACACTGGGATAACTGCATCAATGACGCGTGCGAAACGTCAACCCCAAGTCAAATTCGTGCATTGTTTGGCATCATTTTAACAACTTGCTCTCCATCAGTTCCTACAGAGTTATGGGAAAAATATAAGTCAAAAATATCCGAAGATACACTCCATCGAAAACAGTTAGAGACGTCAGATATGACTTTTGATTTTACATCAGAAATTTATAACTACACTTTAATTATTATAGAAGATTTTTGCGTACGTATGGCAAACAAACCTCTTCAGGATTTGGGAATGCCTTCACCTAACCGTATCGCTGCTGTTTCGACATGTGTAGAATTGGATCGTGAACAAAGTTACAGTACGAGTGATCTATTGTCGTATGTACAAAATAATATTTCCAAGTTAACGTCGGAACAAAAAGACATTTATGATACGATAGACTCAATTTCAGGACGTATACAACTACCTGCTGATTTATGTAATTTAGTGACGTCCAAAACTGAATTTATTGAAAAAGTATTTCCGAATGTTCTAAAAAATTATAAAAATAATAAATGGCTAAGTGAAAGAGCGATTCTCGCACCCAAAAATATAGACGTCCACGAAATCAACAATATTGTTTTGACCAAGATTCGAGACCAGGCAGTCCTTTACAAGTCAGTCGACACAGTTTTGGAACCAAATGAAGCGGTTAATTATACATCTGAATTTTTAAATTCCATAGATCTTTCAGGGTTTCCACCACACGTGCTACAACTAAAAATAAGCGTACCAATAATACTTTTAAGAAATATCAACGCACCAAAGCTTTGCAATGGCACGCGACTTGCCATAAAAAAACAATGGAAACCTAATAGAGGCCACAATCTTGACAGGGCCTTTTGAGGGTGAGGCTGTTCTTATTCCTCGCATTCCCATGATTCCAACGGATCTGCCTTTTCAATTTAAAAGATTGCAATTCCCAATTCGATTAGCATTTGCAATCACAATTAAAAAGCTCAAGGTCAATCATTAGAAAAATGTGTTATAGATCTTAATACTGATTGTTTTTCCCATGGACAATTGTACGTTGCATGTTCGAGGGTCGGTAAACCTGACAATCTATTTATATGCAGCGACAATTGGACAGCGAAGAATGTTGTATATTCGCAAGTTTTACGCAGTTAATTTGTATTGTATCTATCTATCTATCTATCTATATAAAAACGAGTTGTGTGTATGCATGTTTGTTTGTTTGTAAAAAGAGCGTTTGTATATGACGTCATTATTAGTACATACGGCTTTGTATATGCACAGACAATGGGAAAGCCAAGAATGTTGTATATTCGCAATTTTTACGTAGTTTAACTCCTGCAGACAAAATGAATGATTGCCTGAAAAATTCTAATTTATGGGCACACGTAAAAATATTAAAATTAACTACAAATATGCGTGTCCGATTGCAAAACGATGACTCTGGTCAAACATTTTCAGATCAATCGCTGGCAATTGGAAACGGAAAGCTCCCAGTAGTGGGAAAGCCAAAAATGTTGTATATTCGCAATTTTTACGTAGTTTGAAACACATATATAAATCTATCTATATTCACAGGTGGGACACAGGGACACAACTACAATGGCGCGTAACTAATATGGCGCGTAACGACTTACGCGCGCGGGGGGGCTTAGGGGGTCGCGAAGCGCCCCACCAACTAGGTGTTGGGGTGGCGCGAAGCGCCATTCAACAGCTAGTATATCTATATATATATATAAAAATAAGTTGTCTGTCTGTCTGTCTGTGGATCAGGTGACGTCATGTTTCTGTGTCGGCTGACGTCATAAAATTAGTTGTCGTCATTTTTGCTTTGACGGTGACGTCATTAACGGTATTTAAGACATTTGTTCACGGAAAAATGTTTAATTGTAAAATGACTGAAGAACCTATTGGGTTTGGGATTTTGACTTGGATAAGGTCATCAATGCCTACCAGATTTAAGTTAAAAAATAAAGGTTCGTCGATATGTACTTCATAGTGACGCTGAAAAATAAAGAAGAAAAAGAAAACTGAAAAAAGAAAAAAGGTAAAAAACTAAAAAAAAACTAAAAAGAAAAAACACTCAAAGAGAAATTACAGACCGGGACACAAATGACGACCGAGACAGAGGGAATATAAGTGATGACCGGGAACCTCAAAGAGAAATTACACACTGGGACACCCAGACACAAATCACGACCGGGACACAGGGAATTTAAATGACGACCGGGACACAGGGACACAACTACAACGGGGACGCCGGGGGCACAGGCAGGATATATATATGACGACCGGGACACAGGGATTGTTCGAATAGAAATTACAGACGGGGACACCGGGACACAAATGACGACCGGGACACAGGGAATATAAATGACGACCGGGACACTCAAAGAGAAATTACAAACTGGGACACCAGGACACAAATGATGACCGGGACAGAGGGAATATAAATGACGACCAGGACACAGGGACACATCATTAGAATAATGAGGTATAGATCTGAATACGGATTGTTTTTCCCATGGACAATTATATGTTGCATGTTCAAGAGTCAGTAAACCTGACAATCTATTTATATGCACAGACAATGGGACAGCGAAGAATGTTGTATATTCGCATGTTTTACGTAGTTAAAAACATATATTTATATCTATCTCTATTCATAGATGGGACACAGGGACACAACTACAATGGCGCGTAACTAATATGGCGCGTAACGACTTACGCGCGCGGGGGGGCTTGGGGGGCGCGAAGCGCCCCACCAACTAGGTGTTGGGGTGGCGCGAAGCGCCACCCCAACAGCTAGTATATATCTATATATATAAAAATAAGTTGTCTGTGTGTGGATCTGTGGATCAGGTGACGTCACCTGAAAAAACTGGATCAGGTGACAAAACTGAAAACTGAAAAAACTAAAAAAAGGCAAAAACTACAAAAAAAACTAAAAACTAATAAAAAAAATAAAAAAGCTAAAAAACTAAAAAAACTAAAAAAAGGCAAAAACTACAAAAAAAACTAAAAACTAATAAAAAAGCTAAAAAACTAAAAAAACTAAAAAAAGGCAAAAACTACAAAAAAAACTAAAAACTAATAAAAAAAAATAAAAAAGCTAAAAAACTAAAAAAACTAAAAAAACTAAAAAAAGGTAAAAAACTAAAAAAACTAAAAACTAAAAAAAACTAAAAAAAGGAAAAAACTGAAAAATAAGCTAAAATAAAGGTAAAAACCAATAAAAAACTAAAAAAAACTGAAAAAACTAAAAAAAGGCAAAAACTACAAAAAAAAACTAAAAACTAATAAAAAAAGTAAAAAAGCTAAAAAACTAAAAAAACTAAAAAAACTAAAAGAAGGTAAAAAACTAAAAAAAATAAAAAATAAAAAAAAATAAAAAAAGGAAAAAACTGAAAAATAAGCTAAAATAAAGGTAAAAACCAATAAAAAACTAAAAAGAAAAAAAGGAAAAAACTAAAAAAAATTTTCATCTAAAAATCTAAAAAAAACTAAAAAAGGTAAAAACTAAAAGAACTAAAAAAGAAAAAAATAAATGACGACACTCAAAGAGAAAGCGACCAGGACAAAAGGAATGTTCGATTAGCAATCAACAAAGCACCGGGACACAGGGAGTATAAATGACGACCAGGACATAAGTAAAAAAAAAAAACTAACAAAACTAAAAAGAAGGTAAAAACTACATAAAAACTAAAAAGAAAAAAACTAAAAAAAGGCAAAAACTACAAAAAAAACTAAAAACTAATAAAAAAGCTAAAAAACTAAAAAAACTAAAAAAAGGCAAAAAGTACAAAAAACTAAAAAATAATAAAAAAAATAAAAAAGCTAAAAAACAAAAAAAACTAAAAAAACTAAAAAAAGGTAAAAAACTAAAAAACTAAAACTAAAAAAAAACTAAAAAAAAGGAAAAAACTGAAAAATAAGCTAAAATAAAGGTAAAAACCAATAAAAAACCAGGACATAAATAAAAAAAAACTAACAAAACTAAAAGAAGGTAAAAACTACAAAAAAAAAAGAAAAAAAAAACTAAAAACTAATAAAAAAACTAAAAAATCTAAAAATCTAAATAAACTAAAAAAGATAAAAAAAAGGAAAAAAATAAAGGAGAAAAACAAAACTAAAAAACGAATGTATACCTACAGACCGGGACACCGGGATACAAATGACGACCGGGACACAGGGAATATAAATGACGACCGGGACACAGGGACACAACTACAACGGGGACACCGGGGGAAACAGGGGGATATAAATGACGACCGGGACACCGGGACAGGGAATGGTCGATTAGCAATCACCATCAACAAAGCTCAAGGGCAATCATTAGAATCATGAGGTATAGATCTGAATACAGATTGTTTTCCCATGGACCATTATATGTTGCATGTTCAAGAGTCGGTAAACCTGACAATCTATTTATATGCAAAGACAATGGGACAGCAAAGAATGTTGTATATTCGCAAGTTTTACGTAGTTAAAACCATATATATATATATATATATATATATATATATATATATATATATATATATATATATATATATATATATATATATATATATATATATATATATATATATATATATATATATATATATACATATATATATATATATATATATATATATATATATATATATATATATATATATATATATATATATCTATATTCACAGGTGGGACATAGGGACACGACTACAATGGCACGTAACTATTATGGCGCGTAACGACTTACGCGCGCGGGGGGGCTTGGGGGGGCGCGAAGCGCCCCCACCAACTAGGTGTTAGGGTGGCGCGAAGTGCCACCCCAACAGCTAGTATATCTATATATATAAAAATAAGTTGTCTGTGGATGGATGTGTGGATGGATGTGTGGATGGATGTGTCAGGTGACGTCACCTGAAAAAACTGGATTAGGTGACGTCAAAACTGAAAAAACTAAAAAAAGGCAAAAACTACAAAAAAAACTAAAAACTAATAAAAAAAATAAAAAAGCTAAAAAACTAAAAAAACTAAAAAAAGGTAAAAAACTAAAAAAACTAAAAACTAAAAAAAAACTAAAAAAGGTAAAAACTAAAAGAACTAAAAAAGAAAAAAATAAATGACGACACTCAAAGAGAAAGCGACCAGGACAAAAGGAATGTTCGATTAGCAATCAACAAAGCACCGGGACACAAGGAGTATAAATGACGACCAGGACACAAGTAAAAAAAAAAATTAACAAAACTAAAAAGAAGGTAAAAACTACAAAAAAACTAAAAAGAAAAAAAAACTAAAAACTAATAAAAAAACTAAAAAATCTAAAAATCTAAATAAACTAAAAAAGAAAAAAAAAGGAAAAAAATAAAGGAGAAAAACAAAACTAAAAAACGAATGTATATACAGACCGGTACACCGGGATACAAATGACGACCGGGACACAGGGAATATAAATAACGACCGGGACACAGGGACACAACTACAACGGGGACACCGGGGGAAACAGGGGGATATAAATGACGACCGGGACAAAAAAACTAAAAAGAAATAAAAACTAAAAACTAATAAAAAAAACTAAAAAATCTAAAATCTAAATAAGCTAAAAAAGAAAAAAAAGGAAAAAAATAAAGGAGAAAAACAAAACTAAAAAACGAATGTATATACAGACCGGGACACCGGGATACAAATGATGACCGGGACCCGGGACACAGGGAATATAAATGACGACCGGGACACAGGGACACAACTACAACGGGGACACCGGGGGAAACAGGGGGATAACCTGACAATCTATTTATATGCAAAGACAATGGGACAGCAAAGAATGTTGTATATTCGCAAGTTTTACGTAGTTAAAACCATATATATATATATATCTATATTCACAGGTGGGACATAGGGACACAACTACAATGGCGCGTAACTATTATGGCGCGTAACGACTTACGCGCGCGGGGGGGCTTGGGGGGGGCGCGAAGCGCCCCCACCAACTAGGTGTTGGGGTGGCGCGAAGCGCCACCCCAACAGCTAGTATATATATAAATATGTTGTCTGTGTGTCTGTTTGTTGAGTGACGTCACTGTCTGCATATGACGTCTGAATTATTTCATCACATACCAATTCAAAAACGAATGTATTCAAGCCGAAGTAGCTCAGTTATATAACTACCTGTGTTGGCGCAGTGGGTTTGACCTTAGCGTGGTAATACGGGACCCAGAGATCGAACCATGCTGTAGGAACGCACTACAGGGCCGACGCAGGGACCTTAGTAGTCAAGAAGCGTCGTTAATCCGATACAAATACAAACACAGTAGCTCAGTTGGTAAAGCGTTATGTTCCAGGTTCTAGGTCCGAGAGGTTCCAGGTTTGAACCTTGGCCTTAGCATTAATACAAAAGAAGAAAAAAAACTAACAAAGATAAAAACTACAAAAAAAACTAAAAAGAAAATACTAAAAAATCTAAAAAAGCTAAAAAACTAAAAAAAAATAAAAAAAGGGTTAAAGACTAAAAAAAACTAAGAAAAACTAAAAAAACGTAAAAACTACAAAAAACTAAAAAGAAAAAAAAAACTAAAAACTAACAAAAAACTAAAAAAACTAAAAATTGAAAAAGAAATAAAAACTAAAAAAAGGAAAAAAACTGACAAAAAAAAAGGAGAAAAAGAAAACTAAAAAAAAAAATAAAAAAAAAACTAAAAAAGGTAAACGTATTCAAGCCGAAGCAGCTGAGTTGGTAAAGCGTTATGTTCCAGGTTCTAGGTCCGAGAGGTTCCAGGTTCGAACCTTGGCTTTAGCATTAATACAAAAGAAGAAAAGACTAAAAAATAAAAAAAACTAAAAAACAGGTAAAAACTACTAAAAAAACTAAAAAAGCTAAGAAACTAAAAAAAACTGAAAAAAGTAAAAA
>NC_088880.1:15635593-15653891 GCF_032884065.1 Artemia franciscana | reverse complement strand
CAGGACACAGGTATTTAAGAATATCCTTCAAAGACAAATTTTTAATTGTAAGAAGACCGTTGAAAGAGAAATTTCTAATTGTAAAATAACTGAAGAACCTACAATGGCAACGGTACCACCATCGAAGTAGATAACCAGTGGGTTGTTCCATATTCCCCATTATTATCAAAAACATTTAATGCACACATAAACGTTGAATACTGTAACTCCGTAAAGGCAATCAAATACATATGTAAATACGTCAACAAAGGCAGTGACATGGCAGTTTTTGGCTTGCAGCCCAAAATCAAAGATTTCGACCAAATCGTACAATATCAGGCTGGAAGATACATAAGCAGTAATGAAGCTGTTTGGCGAATTCTTTCATTTCCGATACATGAACGTAGTCCAGCTGTTGTTCACTTAGCGGTACATTTACAGAATGGTCAACGTGTTTATTTCTCGGAAACCAACGTGCAACAAAGAGCCCTGAATCCACCGGATACAAAATTAACAGCTTTTTTTTTCGCTTTGCAAAAATGATTCTTTTGCAAAAAAAACTGCTGTATACTGAAGTGCCTTCGTATTACACGTGGAATACTAAAAATAAAGTATTTGAACGTCGAAAACAGGGTAAGTCAGTCGACGGCCAACCTACCATCTTCAAAGATACCACGATAGGAAGACTCTACACCGGTCACCCCAATCAACATGAATGCTTCTTTCTACGCCTGCTTTTGGTGAATGTACCCGGTCCGACATCCTTTGAGTATTTGAGAACTGTAAACGGTACTATACATGACACTTACCGTAGTGCATGCCAAGCTCTGAATTTATTGGAGAATGACCAACACTGGGATAACTGCATCAATGACGCGTGCGAAACGTCAACCCCAAGTGAAATTCGTGCATTGTTTGGCATCATTTTAACAACTTGCTCTCCATCAGCTCCTACAGAGTTATGGGGAAAATATAAGTCAAAAATGTCCGTAGATATACTCCATCGAAAACAGTTAGAGACGTCAGATATGACTTTTGATTTTACATCAGAAATTTATAACTACACTTTAGTTATTATAGAAGATTTGTGCGTACGAATGGCAAACAAACCTCTTCAGGATTTGGGAATGCCTTCATCTAACCGTATCGCTGCTGTTTCGACATGTGTAGAATTGGATCGTGAACAAAGTTACAGTACGAGTGATCTATTGTCGTATGGAACAAAAAGACATTTATGATACGATACTCAATTTCAGGACGTATACAACTACCTGCTGATTTCTGTAATTTAGTGACGTCCAAAAATGAATTGATTGAAAAAGTATTTCCGAATATTCTAAAAAATTATAAAAATAATAAATGGCTAAGTGAAAGAGCGATTCTCGCACCCAAAAATATAGACGTCCACGAAATCAACAATATTGTTTTGACCAAGATTCGAGACCAGGCAGTCCTTTACAAGTCAATCGACACAGTTTTGGAACCAAATGAAGCGGTTAAGTATGCATGTTTGTTTGTTTGTAAAAAGAGCGTTTGCATATGACGTCATTATTAGTACATACGGCTTTGTATATGCACAGACAATGGGAAAGCCAAGAATGTTGTATATTCGCAATTTTTACGTAGTTTAACTCCTGCAGACGAAATGAATGCTTGCCTGAAAAATTCTAATTTATGGGCACACGTAAAAATATTAAAATTAACCACAAATATGCGTGTCCGATTGCAAAACGATGACTCTGGTCAAACATTTTCAGATCAATTGCTGGCAATTGGAAACGGAAAGCTCCCAGTAGTGGGAAAGCCAAAAATGTTGTATATTCGCAATTTTTACGTAGTTTGAAACACATATATAAATCTATCTATATTCACAGGTGGGACACAGGGACAACTACAATGGCGCGTAACTAATATGGCGCGTAACGACTTACGCGCGCGGGGGGGCTTGGGGGGGCGCGAAGCGCCCCACCAACTAGGTGTTGGGGTGGCGCGAAGCGCCACCCCAACAGCTAGTATATATATATATATATATATATATATATATATATATATATATATATATATATATATATATATATATATATATATATATATATATATATATATATATATATATATATATATATATATATATATCTATATTCACAGGTGGGACATAGGGACACAACTACAATGGCGCGTAACTAATATGGCGCGTAACGACTTACGCGCGCGGGGGGCTTGGGGGGGGGGGGTCGCGAAGCGCCCCCACCAACTAGGTGTTGGGGTGGCGTGAAGCGCCACCCCAACAGCTAGTACATATATATCTATCTATATATATAAAAATAAGTTGTCTGTCTGTCTGTGGATCTGTGGATCTGTGGATCAGGTGACGTCATGTTTCTGTGTCGGCTGACGTCATGAAATTAGTTGTCGTCATTTTTGCTTTGACGGTAACGTCATTAGACCGAGACAGAGGGAATATAAGTGACGACCGGGAACCTCAAAGAGAAATTACTGACTGGGACACCCGGACACAAATCACGACCGGGACACAGGGAATATAAATGACGACCGGGACACAGGGACACAACTACAACAGGGACGCCGGGGGCACAGGCGGGATATATAAATGACCACCGGGACACAGGGATTGTTCGAATAGGAATTACAGACCGGGACACCGGGACACAAATGACGACCGGGACACCGGGACACAGGGAATATAAATGACGACCGGGACACTCAAAGAGAAATTAAAAACTGGGACACCGGGACAAATATGACGACCGGGACACAGGGAATATAAATGACGACCGGGATACAGGGACACATCATTAGAATAATGAGGTATAGATCTGAATACGGATTGTTTTTTCCCATGGACAATTATATGTTGCATGTTCAAGAGTCAGTAAACCTGACAATCTATTTATATGCACAGACAATGGGACAGCGAAGAATGTTGTATATTCGCATGTTTTACGTAGTTAAAAACATATATTTATATCTATCTCTATTCACAGGTGGGACACAGGGACACAACTACAATGGCGCGTAACTAATATGGCGCGTAACGACTTACGCGGGCGGGGGGGCTTGGGGGGCGCGAAGCGCCCCACTAACTATGTGTTGGGGAGGCGCGAAGCGCCACCCCAACAGCTAGTATATATATATATATATATATATATATATATATATATATATATATATATATATATATATATATATATATATATATATATATATATATATACTAGCTGTTGGGGTGGGCTTCGCACCCCCCCCCCCAAGTCCCCCTGCTCGCGTAAGTCTTTACGCGCCATATTAGTTACGCGCCATTGTAGTTGTGTCCCTGTGTCCCACCTATGAATATAGATAGATATATATATATATTTTTAACTACGTAAAACTTGCGAATATACAACATTCTTGGCTGTCCCATTGTCTGTGCATATAAATATATTGTCAGGTTTACCGACTCTTGAACATACAACATATAATTGTCCATGGGACAAACAATCTGTATTCAGATCTATACCTCATTATTCTAATGATTGCCCTTGAGCTTTGTTGATGGTGATTGCTAATCCAACATTCCCTGTGTCCCCGTCGTCATTTATATATCCCCCTGTGTCCCTGGTGTCCCCGTTGTTGTTTTCCTGTATCCCCCTGTGCCCCCCGGTGTTCCCGTTGTTGTTGTTTTCCTGTGTCCCGGTCGTCATTTGTGTCCCGGTCTCCCAGTCTGTAATTTCTCTTTGAGTGTCGCGGTTGTCATTTATATTCCCTGTGTCCCGGTGTCCCGGTCGTCATTTTTGTCCTGGTCGTTATTTGTGTTCCGGTGTCCCGGTCTGTAATTTCTCTTTGAGTGTCCTGGTCGTCATTTATATTTCCTGTGTCCCGGTCGTCATTTTTGTCCCGGTGCTTTGTTGATGGTGATTGCTAATCGAACATTCCTTGTGTCCCGGTCGCTTTCTCTTTGAGTGTCCCGGTCGTCATTTATATTCCCTACTAGCTGTTGGGGTGGCGCTTCGTGCCACCCCAACACCTAGTTGGTGGGGGCGCTTCGACCCCCCCAAGCCCCCCCCCCCCGCGCGTGTAAGTTGTTACGCGCCATATTAGTTACGCGCCATTGTAGTTGTGTCCCTGTGCCCCACCTGTGAATATAGATAGATATATATATATATATATATATATATATATATATATATATATATATATATATATATATATATATATATTTTTAACTACGTAAAACTTGCGAATATACAACATTCTTTGCTTTCCCATTGTCTGTCCATATAAATAGATTGTCAGGTTTACCAACTCTTGAACATGCAACATAATAATTGTCCAAGGGAAAACAATCCGTATTCAGATCTATACCGCATTTTTCTAAAGA
Source organism: Artemia franciscana (assembly GCF_032884065.1). Classification (NCBI taxonomy): domain Eukaryota; kingdom Metazoa; phylum Arthropoda; class Branchiopoda; order Anostraca; family Artemiidae; genus Artemia; species Artemia franciscana. The sequence goes on along the minus strand of NC_088880.1, from coordinate 15,649,531 downwards.
TTGCCCTTGAGCTTTGTTGATGGTGATTGCTAATCGAACATTCCCTGTGTCCCCGTCGTCATTTATTTATCCCCCTGTGCCCCTGGCGTCCCCATTGTAGTTGTGTCCCTGTGTCCTGGTCGTCATTTATATTCCCGGTGTCCCGGTCGTCATTTGTGTCCCGGTGTCCCGGTCTTTAATTTCTCTTTGAGTATCCCGGTCGTCATTTATATTCCCTGCGTCCCGGTCGTCAATTGTGTCCCGGTGTCCCGGTCTGTAGTGTCATCTTATAATGACGTCATAAACAAAGCCTTATATACTTATAATGACGTCAAATGCAAACCCACAAACAAACAAACATGCATATATACAACTTATTTTTATATATATATAGATACAGTTTCCTTTTTAGTTTTTTTTTTCTTTTTTAGTTTTCTCTTTTTTTAGTTTTTTTTCTTTTTTAGTTTTTCTTTTTTTAGTTTCTTCTTTTTAATGATTTGTTTTCTTCAATTTGTCAATGTTCATTCTAATATTGACACTTGGAAAAATCTTTACGTGCCAAGCATGCTAAAGCTCCAACAATTTATAATAATCCTCAAAATTTTGGGTGTCTGTTTTAAGGTTTTCCAATTACTTTAATCCATTGTCAAAATATATTGAAATATTTGTGCAATTCCCAGTTTTAGTTTTTTCTTTTTTTTTTAGTTTTTTAGCTTTTTTTAGTTTTTTTCTTTTTAGTTTTTAAGCTTTTTTATTTTTTTTTTTTTTTTAGGTTTTTTCTTTTTAGGTTTTTTCTTTTTTAATTTTTTTTTTATTTTTTAGTTTGTTTTTAGTTTTTTTCTTTTTAGTTTTTTACCTTTTTTCTTTTTTCAGTTTTCATTTTCTTCTTTATTTTTCAGCGTCACTATGAAATACATATCGCCGAACCTTTGTTTTTTTAACTAAAATCTGGTAGGCATTGATGACCTTATCCAAGTCAAAATCCCAAACCCAATCATCATCGCTAGCATTTTCAGTTTTGATACGTTTCGACTCTCGCTGTCCAGGTGGATTTTCATCTAACTGCGCGGTTTTGCGTTCTTTAGCCGCAAGCCTTTTGGCATTAACCCTTTCAGCAGATTCCTCGGCTGTTTTTTCTGCCATTGTAGGATTTATACTAAAATTTCTCTTTGGAATAACTATTTGAGCAGCTTCCTCGGCGGTTTCTTCTCTCATTTTAAGATCTATACTAAAAATTCCTCTTTACGTGCCAAGCTTGCTAAAGCTCGACAATTTATAATAAACCTCAAAATTTTAAGTATCTGTTCTAAGGTTTTCGAATTACTTTAATCTATTGTCAAAATATTTCGAAATATTTATGCAATTCCCAGTTTTTACATTTTAGTTTATTTTCTTTTTCTTCTTTATTTTTCAGACGTCATATGCAAACCCTCAACACAAAAATACATACAACCCATTTTTATATATATAGAAGATATAATCTGGCGTAACAGACATAGTGTAACAGATATAACACATAAACAACTTATTTATATATATATATAGATATATATTGAGAGCAGGAGTAACTCCTCTTCTATATACCACTAGTGCTCAGTGGTATCAACTGGAGGGTTGTATATTGCCCTTCAGGATTTCGGCATATACCTTTTTTGGTATTTTCTAAAAAAATGAAACAAATTACTTCTAGATTCTAAAAATTACGTTCTATCAACCCCTCCCCCCCAAAAAAATATAATCCTGGCTATAAGGTAATTTTAAGCTACAAAAGTATAGTAGTTCATAGGACGGATAGACTATCATGAAATCGGGGGTCATAGCACACTGCTTTGAGCAGTTATGGTGAATTCACATCCCTAGGAGCGTGAGCCAAGTGAGTTAAAAATGTCGATAATTGTTTCTTGGAATTGGTTAAATCTTCAAATTCAAGAAAAAACAACCCTTTTTTCCGAAAAAGAAGAAAATTGTTTTCATCAATGGTGTCAGGAAAAACCATGGTCTCTGAAATATAATTCGGAGAGTTTTAAATTGTTAAGAATTTAGCAGCATTCTCAGGACCTAACAAGGTAGGGGCCGGTTGGGACAAATAGCCCTCTTGGAAAAGAAGAGGACATGTAGAAAAAACTCTTTGCTGTAATTCCTGTCCCCCTGGGAACATTTCTCCTTGATAGTCTTGAAACACGCATAGTCCTAGCAAGGTTAGTTGAAAGTTTAAGTAGTTAACCAAACAAACTAAAGCTGGTTATGGATATTCTGAAGGGGTTAAATAAAAATGTCTCAAAAATATTCCATGGAAGTGGTCTCTCTTAAGTTTGAATTTGTACTTTCTGTGCTCAGTTATTTTTTTGGTAACCCCCTGAACTTCCATAATTGTCCCATCCCACCTCTTTTATAGAAATCAAAGTTTTAACTCAAAGGTGAAAAAACTCCTACACTTTTATTGTTCGCTATTTTAGCCTATCCCTTTTAATCAGATGTTCTATAGTCAAAAATTGACTAAGATTTTTTCCTGTACTTAATTTAGCCACTTAAAAAAGACACTAAAAAAGTTCAGGGAGAGCATTTAACATATTCTCTGCTTGTACCCACCCAGGTAAAGTTCAATAGCCCTTCACTATCCGTTCTTCTATGCGGACATAATCATAAGAAAACTCCGGAAAGAAGATAAAAAATAGAATCGTTATTGCATCAATGGGTAAAGTCTTTTGTTGTTTTCCAATAATTTTTCCTATGTATAGACGAGAGGTCTGTTTTATGTATTTTAGTCATCATTTCTCTTTTATTGATTAACTTGATGTGATAAATTTAATTCTTGTCACTTTATGTCTATTTATGTAAAAGAGAGGTCTGTGTTATGTATTTGTGACGAGCTTTCTATTATCTCGTTATTTAAGTTATCATTTCTATTATATTAATTAATTTGATCTGAGAAATTGAATTCTTGTTACTTTATATCTCTTCATTTAGATGAGGGTCTGTTTTATGTATTTCTAACGAGAATTCTACTATACCGCTACTTAAGTAATCATTTCTCTTATGCTGATTAATTTGGTGTGAGAAATTGAATTCTTGTCACTTCACATCTCTTTATTTAGACAAGAGGTCTGTTTTAAACATTTCTGACGAGAATACTACTATACTGCTATTTAAATAGCCATTTCTCTTTTATTGATTAACTTAATGTGATAAATTTAATTATTGTCACTTTATATCTATTTATGTAAACGAGAGGTCTGTTTTATGTATTTGTGACGAGCTTTCTATTATCTCGTTATTTAAGTTATCATTTCTATTATATTAATTAATTTGATCTGAGAAATTAAATTCTTGTTACTTTATATCTCTTCATTTAGATGAGGATCTGTTTTATGTATTTCTAACGAGAATTCTACTATACCGCTACTTAAGTAATCATTTCTCTTATGCTGATTAATTTGGTGTGAGAAATTGAATTCTTGTCACTTCATATCTCTTTATTTAGATAAGAGGTCTGTTTTAAACATTTCTGACGAGAATACTACTATACCGCTATTTAAATAGCCATTTCTCTTTTATTGATTAACTTAATGTGATAAATTTAATTCTTGTCACTTTATATCTATTTATGTAAACGAGAGGTCTGTTTTATGTATTTGTGACGAGCTTTCTATTATCTCGTTATTTAAGTTATCATTTCTATTATATTAATTAATTTGATCTGAGAAATTAAATTCTTGTTACTTTATATCTCTTCATTTAGATGAGGATCTGTTTTATGTATTTCTAACGAGAATTCTACTATACCGCTACTTAAGTAATCATTTCTCTTATGCTGATTAATTTGGTGTGAGAAATTGAATTCTTGTCACTTCATATCTCTTTATTTAGACAAGAGGTCTGTTTTAAACATTTCTGACGAGAATACTACTATACCGCTATTTAAATAGCCATTTCTCTTTTATTGATTAACTTAATGTGATAAATTTAATTCTTGTCACTTTATATCTATTTATGTAAACGAGAGGTCTGTTTTATGTATTTGTGACGAGCTTTCTATTATCTCGTTATTTAAGTTATCATTTCTATTATATTAATTAATTTGATCTGAGAAATTAAATTCTTGTTACTTTGTATCTCTTCATTTAGATGAGGCTCTGCTTTATGTATTTCTAACGAGAATTCTACTATACCGCTACTTAAATAATCATTTTTCTTATGCTGATTAATTTGGTGTGAGAAATTGAATTCTTGTCACTTCATATCTCTTTATTTAGACAAGAAGTTTGTTTTAAACATTTCTGACGAGAATACTACTATACCGCTATTTAAATAGCCATTTCTCTTTTATTGATTAACTTAATGTGATAAATTTAATTCTTGTCACTTTATATCTATTTATGTAAACGAGAGGTCTGTTTTATGTATTTGTGACGAGCTTTCTATTATCTTGTTATTTAAGTTATCATTTCTATTATATTAATTAATTTGATCTGAGAAATTAAATTCTTGTTACTTTATATCTCTTCATTTAGATGAGGATTTGTTTTATGTATTTCTAACGAGAATTCTACTATACCGCTACTTAAGTAATCATTTCTCTTATGCTGATTAATTTGGTGTGAGAAATTGAATTCTTGTCACTTCATATCTCTTTATTTAGACAAGAGGTCTGTTTTAAACATTTCTGACGAGAATACTACTATACCGCTATTTAAATAGTAATTTCTCTTATAGTGATTAATGTGATGTGATAAATTGAGTTTTTGTCAATTTGTATCTCTTAATTGAAACGAGAGGTCTGTTTTATGCATATCTGACGAACGTTCTACTATACCACTACTTAAATAATCATTTTTTTTATATTGATGAACCTGATGTGACAAATTGAATTTTTATCACTTTATATCTCTTTAGACGAAAAGTCTTTTTTATACATTTCTGACGAGAATTCTACTATACCGGTATTTAAGTAACCATTTGTCTTATATTGATTAATTTGATGTGAGAAATTGAATTCTTGTCACTTAATTTAGACGAGCGGTCTGTTGTATGCATTTCTGACGATAATTCAACAATACCGCTATTTAAATATTCATTTTTCTTGTATTGATTAATCTGATGTGATAGATCTCATTTTTGTCACTTTATATCTCTTTATTTAAACGAGAGGTCTGTTGTATGCATTTCTGACGAGAATTCATCTACACCGCCATTTAAGTGATCATTTCTCTTATATTAATCAATCTAATGTGATAAAATGAATTCTTGTCACTTTATATCTCTTTTTTTAGATGAGAGGTCTGAATTAAACAATTCTAACGAGAATACTACTATACCACTATTTAAGTAATCATTTCTCTTATATTGATCAATCTGATGTGATACATTGAATTTTGTCACTTTATATCTCTTTTTTTAGACGAAAGGTCGTTTTTATACATTTCTGACGAGAATTCTACAATACCGCTTTTTGAGTAATAATTTCTCATAAGTTGATTAGTTTGATGTGAGAAATTGAATTCTTGTCACTCTGCTTCTCATTTATAAGCATAGATTAATACCAAACAGTTCGCGGTTATGAACTGTAAGTAAGGAGCTACTCAGGCCAATAGTAACTAAAACTCAAAAACAGAATTTTGAGAACAATTAACGCATTAAAAATTGTTTTATTCTAATTCGAAATGTATCAAATTCCATTAAGTCTAATACTATCCATCAAAAATTATGAACCTGAGAAAATTTGTTTGATTTTCGAAGAAAAGGAATACAACCCCCCCCCCCAAAAAAAAAACGAAGCTATCCTAATTAAATCACGCCATTGGATTCAATATGTAAGGGAACACTAAGAGGTTTAAAGCTCTTATCGAAAAAAACTGTGAAATTTGTATTTCTTTTTTCCCAGAAGAAAGATCATGTGTTTATTTGATTTGTTTTAATTTACTTATGTTATTTTCCCTAGGGGTGATTATACCAAAATAATGGCCCTAGAATATTTTTCTACCAAAGGCTCATTCGAAGAGAAATTAGAAATCCCATCACCCTTTGCAGGTGACCAAAATGATTGTGCCATGGAAAACTGGCAGTTTCTGCTTTTTGTGGTACCAAACTATGCCTTGACCCCAAAGAGGACCAAGGTGCTGTCGATTTGATTTGAAAGCATCAGAAACCTGTACATTGAGCTTCCCATTTGCAGAGCAAGTAATATCGTGCGGTGCAATTTACATTTCTGAAAAGTCATGTAGTCTATACAAGATATATGGTTAATATGGACATTGATCTTAATGTTTAATTTAACTAGGTTAATTAACTTTATTTTTCATTGAATCATACTTAATGATGTAAATTTCGCATCATCTATTATGAAGGATGAATGGTGGGTCATTAAGTGGGTGAGGGGGGAAGATGCCTCAAAGAGTGTATTTTAGTGTAACAAGCAAAGGGCTGAGGAAGGGGTAGCTACCCCCTTATATGGAATAATATCTGTTCGATTCAAGCTTTAATGTTGTTCTTTTGTTTCATTTGAAACAACTTGTTTTTTTTTTAAACCATCAAGTATCTGTTTCCTTGAATGCTAAATCCTAGAACTCACTATTACTTTAATTTTTCTTGTAAACTACATTAATTCTCTGGTGTTATCTTTGATGTTGCTACTACTTTCATTTATTTGCATCCGGAAGTCAAACACCTTCAAGGATTCATTAGTTAAGTCCCTCCCCAAAGACGAAGCTAGGATTGTCCTTCCCTCCAAAATTCAGTTCTGGGAATTCTATCGGGGACAGCTTTCTGCATATTAATTTTGGTTAAGTGCTTGTTATTTTCAAATCGGTGATTCTTCATGATTGTTTCTTTTTTTACAATGCAAAACTGCAACGTTGGTAAGATTTATCTTCATTTGAGTCTTAATTTCTTTGTTTTCTTTAATCAGACGAAAGAAGAGAAAAGTAAGCTCTATCAGACCTTATAACTAATTCTTATGCACAGAGATTTATTTCTTTGTATTTTGTACTGTACTTTCGATTTTCAAAATAAGGAAAATTACAAATTTTGGGTATTTTGAGAGATGGAGTTATAGACTCAAAGACCCTTAGCCTGGCTACGTGCTTGTTAGTACTTACCATGTTCAATTTTTATATCCTATTTAGCTTCGATAATCCTTTGGCATCCAATCTTTCTTTGGAACTCAATAATAAAATTTACTTTCATTTGTCTTATATACCAAACTAGTGAACTTCTAGATCATCATTTTTCCAGGTTTATTTTCATGTTGTTATTACTTTCGTTCATTAGCCTCCGGAAGCTCAAAAAACTTCCGAAAACCTGTATTTACAACTCGTGTAATCATTGTTGCATGTTTCCTGTTAGCTCCTCTAAGATCAGCTCTGTGGTTAGGTTCAATGGTAATTATATTCCATCGTTCGTTCACCTGAAAATAATAGTGAAATCAAGAGTATTTACCCATTGAATAGACCAAAGTATTTACCCAACTAAACGGCAGAATATAATTTGATAAATTTCTGCATAAACAAGAGCTAAGAGCTCATATGACACTTGTGACGAGTCAAGAAGAGCTAAGAGCCAAGAGATCATATGGTATGAGCTCTTACAAAATTCTATGAATTTAAAAGAGGCTTATTTAAAAGGAAAATAAGAGGCTTAATGCCGGTCAGGATTTAAAATAAGAGCTCTGAGTTACGATGTGCTTCTAAATATCAAAATTCATTAAGATCCGATCACCCACTCGTAAGTTTTAACTACCTGATTTTTTCTAATTCTTCCTCTCCCTTTAGCCCCCCAGATGGTCAAATTTGGGAAAACGACTTGAATTTGAGCAGGTCCCTGACACGCCTACCGATTTTCATCGTCCTAGCACGTCCAGAAGCACCTGACTCGCCAAACCACTGAACCCCTGCCCCGACTCCCTCAAAGAGAGCGAATCCAGTACGGTTCCGTCAATCATGTATCAGGGACATTTGCTTATTCTATCCACCAAGCTTCATCCCAATTCCTTCACTCCAAGTGTTTTCCAATATTTCCCCCTCCAACTCCCCCCAATCTTAAAGATCTGGTCGGGATTTGAAATAAGAGCTCTGAGACATGAATTCCTTCTAAATATCAAATTTCATTAAGATCCGATCACCTATTCGTAAGATAAAAATACCCCAATTTTCCCGTTTTCGAAGAATTCCGGTTTCCCCCTCCAACTCCCCCCAATGTCACAGGATCTGGTCAGAATTTAAAATTAGAGGATCATAGCACAAGATTCTTCTAAATGTCAAATCTCATTAAGATCTGGTCAACCGTTCGTAACTTAAAAATACTTCAATTTTTTCCCAATTAACGGGCCCCCCACTCCCCCCAGATGGTCAAAATCGGGAAAAAGACTATTTCTACTTTAACCTGGTTCGGTCCCTGATACGCCTGCCAAATTTCATCGTCCAAGCTTACCTGGAAGTGCCTAAAGTAGCAAAACCGGGATCGACAGACCGACAGAATTTGCGATTGCTATATGTCACTTGGTTAATACCAAGTGTCATAAAAATGACAGGGATTTAAAGCGCAAGCCCTAGGTTAGCCAATATGAAATATGTCCCTAGAATGTTCAGGGCCACTAGTTCAATTGTGTAACAAAACTTACTAATAATCCCCACTCATCGTATATCCTTGGACTTTTTAATAAATAAAAAAATATTAATGTTAAAATCATGAAATTTTGTAACCATTATAATTTGTGTAAAATCTTATATCGTATTGCTTAAAAAAAGAAATACAGTGAAAAATTACATCTAGTGAGAGCTGAAGGGCTGAGCTTCCGACAGGAGTGACCGAAGCGAGCCTTGGGAGCCAGCAAAGGCTTCTGCTTCATGTTAGGACAAATCCAGAACTAGACTTAGCTCATTTTTCCACTGTGTTGGGATTTTTACACCAAGACATGTCTACCTTTCTGTTAGAAAAATAGGAAATGAGGGGTGGCGGGGATCATGGATGGGATTTTTACCTTCAATCATACATATTAAAATTCCTTGCATAATTCCAGTTTTAACGAAATCAAACATGTCTACATTTCCACTAAAATAGATCAATGAAGAAGATGCCAATTTTATAATTCAGGGCCCTTGCCCCTGAGGTTGCACGATTTATGCTCATGTCCCCTTAAAGGCAGGTTATTTGGACCTTTAGACGATTCTAAAAAAAATGGTAGTCTCAAAATCTTAATCAGGTGTGGGTTGAGGGAAACGAAGCGGGATGAGGAAAATGACCAAAAGTTAAGAAAGATTATAAGCTATACAAAAACCTTACATTAGATCTAAATTCCCCCAGAGCTATTGATGGCAAACAGAGCGTTAACGTGGCCTCTCCACTCGTCCTAAAGCTTTGCCCTTCTAGGACTCACGAGGTCTCATCCGTCCTTCGACCTCTGTCATCGTTCCTCTGTAAGGGACTTTTGGGACACCCTCGTTTTTTTCGATAATCTGGCACCCAATCGTAGGCTATCCAACGAAGGTGGCTTTGTTGATTGCGAAAGACATGTCTCAGATATTCCCACCTCTTTTTTGACAGCAGCAATAACGGCCGGCTCTTTCTAATTCGATTTTCACAGTTGCTAGGTTTTTGTTAGCAGCTTAAATTTGGAATTCTTCTCAGAAGCACATTTTCGAATTGAAATATCCTCTATTGAGCTTTTGGTTCATTTCCAGCACTCACTAGCATAGAGGAGTATGGAGAGTAAGTTGCTATTAAAGAGAACTTACTTCCACCTCATAGGAAATATTTCAAACAAAAACGAGCTAAACAATTACTTGAGCTCCATTGGATTTAGGGAGGATGAGCTGCTAGTGACTCCTTTGTAGTTGAAATTTACTATTTTATCCGCAAGTTAATTTAAATATCCGGTTACAGCGGTAGCTAGCAACCTAGCAAGAGATGATCACGTCCCATTCCAAGAAATGCAATAGCCCATAACTCCTAAAAGTAGAGTCAGGTCGTAACAACAAGTATACTAGTAGAATCACCTTGTCTGAAACCACTTAGTTAGGAAACTTACAGCCTCTTGGCTTGAATAACGAGGAAAACATGTTGGCTGGAAAAACAAGTGCCTGAAATTACGATATTTTGCATTGACGCCATCTTTTTGTTTCTTACGCAGCCAGGGCAGCACTGGTACATCATAGAGACCTGTTTAATGGCTCATTTTAAAGGAAGTTGATGTATTTAAAAATGTTTCGTAATTAACAAAAGTAATTTTAAAATGTAATCAATTTTTTACGACAAACTGCATTTTTGTTCAACATTATAGTAGCAAATGATATTAACATCATCTTGCATAGGAAGGTTATTGCATAGGAAGATTATAACATTATGGAATGCTTGTAGAAACAATTATATAAAATGATTTAATTCTCTTATAGTTTAAAAAAAATATTGATTTGTGACTATAATAAAGCACAGGGATTTTGGGGTGCGAAATTCTTAATAATTAGGGCAATTTCAGGAAATTAAAAGTTTTAACATCGTCCACATTTTTACAAGATCAGGTTTTTTTTTAAAAATCCCTAGCTCATTGCAGCTATGTCTTCTTTAATCTTTAAGACATCGCCTATCAATCATATCGTTTTTTTTTTTGTTATAGTTCTAAAAAGTGAAATCCAACCACATTTTCGTATAGTTTATTATTTAATATAAAGTTAGTCAAAAACCTTATTTTTCGTTATTTCTAAAAAGTGGAATCCAACCACATTTTTTTGTACAGCTTATTATTTAATGTAAAGTCAATCAAACGAGTACCCACAAATATCCTTATATTATTCCACTGGAAAACATAAACAAATCAGTAGTGACGCCATAGGCACTTTAAAGGGACCTATAGACGCTACACTTCCTTAAGGTCAATCTCCTAGGTTGAAAGCAAATTCTATTTCCAATAACATTGAAATACTTTACGAGATTTCCTCCTTTCTCATTGGCTTAATTGCTCCTTGAGGGTTGTATCAGAATATCTAAAGACTGTTGACTTTCCCTGAACATTAAGACCGGATTTAAAGGGAATTTAGATTTTTCACATGTCTAATTGGTAACAGCTGACCATTTGAATTTGGTTGATTACAAGTCAGATAACAGTTTAGCATTTGAATTTTCACGATGGGCAGAAAAAAAATACAAAAACAAAAAAGGGACGGGAAAACCTGAGACATTAGTAAGTTCTATCTCAACGTTATAGTAGAATGTATTACTTTTATTCATTTACAAGTTACTATTTCAAACAGTTCGTGGTAACAAACTGTAGTAAGAAGCGACTAGGCTCAATAATGACCAAAACTCTAAAAAACAGTTTTGATACAAATAGTTACATCAAAAGAATTGCATTTTAATGCTAATTTTAAATATATAAGTTTCATCAAGTGTAGTCTTACCGGTCAAAAGTTACGAGCCTGAGAAATTGTGCCTTATTTTAGAAAATAGGCGGAAATACCCTCTAAAAGTCACAAAATCTTAAAAAAAATCACACCATCGGAGTCAGCATATCCGAGAAACCTACTGTAGAAGTTTCAAGCCCCTATCATAAAAATGGTGGAATTTTGTGTTTATGATAACGGGTGCGTATTTTTTTTTTTTTTTTTTTTTTGTTTCTTTCCTCAGGGGTGATCGTATCGACCTAGTTGTCCTAGAATGTCGCAAGATGGTTCATTCTAACGTAAATTAAAAGTTATAGTGTCCTTTTTAAGTGACCAAAAAATCGGAGGGCACCGAGACCCCCTCCAACACACATTTTTCTCCAAGGTCACCGGATCAAAATTTTGAGATAGCCATTGTGTTTAACTTAGTCAAAAACCTAATAACTATGTCTTTGGGGATGACTAAATCCACCACAGTTCCCGGGGGAGGGGCGGCAACTTATAAACTTTGACCATTGTTAACACATAATAGTTGTTAATTATGAAGTGTACAGACGTTTCGGGGGGACTTTTTTTGTGTTGGGTTTAGGGTGGGTTCGGGGGGCAAGTTGAGTGGGAGGATCTTTCCATGCCGGAATTTTTCATGAGGGAAGAGAATTTCCATGAAGGGGTCGTAGGATTTTCTAGCATCATTTACAAAAAGACAATGAGAAAATTATTTTTTTTTCAACTGGAAGTAATGATCAACATTAAAACTTAAAACGAACATAAAATATTACTTATATAAGGGGGTTCATCTCTTCCACAATACCTTGCTCTTTACGCTAAACTATTTTATATAACTCTAACTAGTTATTCTACGGCCTTCGTTATTCAAGGGTCATTCTGAAAGATTTGGGACAAAATTCAAGCTTTATTGTAAAGAACGAGGTATTGACGAGGGGGCAAACCCCTTCACAATAAAAATATACAATTATATAAGTTCGTTGCATAAGCTAATTCGTAAGGTACGAATGTATATTACTAACAAAAACGTTTGTAAAAAAATAAAACAAATCTAGTTGTATTTTTAAGTAACCAAAAATTGGGAGGTAACTAGGCCTCCTCTCCCACCCCCTTTTTTTTAGCGAAATCGTCCGATCAAAACTATGAGAAAACCATTTAGCTTGTAATTAACATAAAAATTGATTCTCCAGACTGAACATCCGTATGATATATGGGTAGATTATTGCAAAATATATCGTGCGAAGAGTATGTTCCGGCAGAATATGCTTCAATCTTTTGAGGATGCCAACTCCAAGTGCAACTTTGGTGGAGATAATGTCGCTATGATGCTTCTACGATAGATTAGAATCAATATGGAAGCCGAGGTACCGCAGTGATATAGCTTGTAAAATAGGTTTTTCACCAAATAGAACTTTACTGAATACATCAATAGAATCACCCACTCCACAGAATGTCAGTAAAAATTTTTCTTTACATTCACACACAGCAAACTTAAACTTGTAAACATCTCTAATCTTTTGAGAGTAATATGAGCTTTAGCTATTAAATTATCTGCAGATTTTGCAAATTTTGTTAGAAATAATGTTAGTAATATATGTATCCTTTAGATAAACGTGCATCATGTTCACGTAAACTAAATAAAGTAAAGGGCCCAGCACAGACATTTGCTATTTATAATATTAGATATCGTCGTATGAGTTTCTACACCAGGTAACTACTTTAACCCATGAAATACAAGGCTATCAAGCATGGACTCTTGATCATAATTATCAAGCTTTTTTTCTATTCGACCAATTCTCTCCTACAAATTTTCAATTTGAAATCTCAGACTACCTAGTAGAGCCTGCTCAATTTTTGCAAACTATGGATTTAACTCGAGCGTGGTTGAATCATAAACCTGGCTGATTATCAGTTCAGTACCTTCTTTTTTCAGTGAATTTGGATCATTGAACTTTTCAGTAACTGAAAGTAAATGAAAGTAAGGAGCAACATTAAAACTTAAAACGAACAGAAATTACTCCGTATATGATAGGGGCTTTTCCTCCTAACGCCCCGCTCTTTACGCTAAGGTTTGACTCTTTCTATTAACTTTATTTTTAAAACAGTAAGAAACTTTAGCGTAAAGAGTGGGGCGTTGAGGAGGAAAAGCCCCTTTCATATGCGGAGTAATTTCTGTTCGTTTTAAGCTTTAATGTTGCTCCTTACTTTCATTTAAAAAAGCTTGTTTTTTTTATTTAATTTCTGGACGTTTTTGAATTAATGCATGTAATGATCTTGGCTCTCCACACATAATAATTAAAGCGAAATTTGCATATGAATTAATTGCAATTAATCGGAATAATTTGAGAAAAAGGAGCGAGGGAGGAGGCCTAGTTGCACTCCAAGTTTTTGATCACTTAAAAAAGCAACTAGAACTTTTAATTTTTTACAAACGTTTTCATTGGCAAAAAATATACGTACTTACGAATGAACTTACGTAACGAACTTCTATATCCGTATGTTTTTATTGCGTATATGAGGGGATTCAACCCTGGTCGATACCTCGCTCTTTACATTAAAGCTTAGATTTTGTCCCAATTCCTTA
>NC_088880.1:15600557-15635493 GCF_032884065.1 Artemia franciscana | reverse complement strand
AAAAACAAGATGAACAATAGGGGATTTTTCAAGACAGTGGGACTGTTTTGAAAAACTGTTCATTTTAGTTTTATTGATTTTATCCTCTTGTAAGTTGTTTTTTCTTATATATTTTTGTATTGCTGAGGACAGCCCTTGGACTTAGGGCCGAGATATTCATTCTAATTTGTTTCCCACTGTTTTGAGAAATTCCCTATTGTTCTTCTCGATTTTGGTGTTTGTACCTAAATTTGGTTATGTAATATAAATAAAATAATTAATTTCCCACAGTTCCGCGGATTGATCTCTTCATTCCTTGGCTATTTTTGTGAATCGATTTAACTGCACTTAAGGTGTTTCTTTCGCTTATGATTAATCCAAAGAATATGTTCTTCTCGAAACTTTTGGTTATTTAGACCTATAGTGGTTGTTTCTGTTCGTGTTTGTTGAAAGGGGCACTAAATGATTCTTTACATGTCTTTTTTTTTTTTTTTTTGAGAAATGATTGCTTTATGGTAACTGCAAATACCCTTGGTTTAAATTAGTCTTCCGATTAGCCTGGAGAATTTCTTCTTGCTGGAATTTTCGGTTCATTCTACCTTTTTTTTTCATATAGAGGGACATTTTTAATTTTTTTATATTTTTTAAGGGTTTTTTCTACCGACTGCTTCTAAAAATCTCTTTTTTCCTTAATATTCAAATTTGTTCATTTTTATTCATGTCTCGAAGCTATTTAGTTTTAAGGTGTATCCCAGAAAACCTATGACAGCACGCTCAGACTTTTATCTATAAATGATTCAGGTCCAATGCCTACTCTAGTAAACAGATGAAATCACGCTTAAATTAATATCTCAAAATTAATTTAGTTTTAAGGCCTATCCCAGCAAACTAATGAAAACCCACTCAAATTTATCAAACAGTTCGTGGTAATGAACTGTAGCCGGCTCAATAGTTACCAAAACTCTAGAAAATGGAATTTTGATACCAATAGCTACATCAAAAGAATCACATTTTAATGCTGATTATAAATATATAAGTTTCATCAAGTTTAGTCTTACCCATCAAAAGTTACGAGCCTGAGAAAATTTGCCTTATTTTAGAAAATAGGGGAAAACACCCCGTAAAAATTATAGAATCTTAACGAAAATCACACCATCAGATTCAGCATATCTGAGAACCCTATTATAGGAATTTCAAGCTCCCATCTACAAAAATGTGGAATTTTGTATTTTTAGCCAGAAGGCAGATCACGGATGGGTGTTTATTTGTTTTTTTTTTCCAGGGGTGATCGTATCGACCCAGTGGTCCTAGAATGTTGCGAGAGGGCTCTTTCTAACGGAAATGAAAAGTTCTAGTGCCCTTTTTAAGTGACCAAAAAAATTGAAGGGCACCTAGGCCCCCCTCCCACGCTAATTATTTCCTCAAAGTCAACGGATCAAAGTTATGAGATAGCCATTTTATTCAGCGTAGTCGAAAAACCTTATAACTATGTCTTTGGGGGTGACTTACTCCCCCACAGTCCCTGTGGGAGGGGCTACAAGTTAAAAACTTTGACCAGTGCTTACCTATAGTAATGTTTATTGGGAAGTGTACAGACGTTTTCACGGGGATTTTTTGGTTGGGGGAGGGGTTGAGAAGAGGGGGATATGCCGGGGGAACTTTCCGTCGAGGAATTTGTCATGGGGGAAGAAAATTTCCATGAAAGGAGTGCAGGATTTTCTAGCATTATTAAATTTTCTAGCATTTATTAAAAAATAAATGTGAAAAAAAAATTTCAACTGGAAATAAGGAGCAGCATTAACACTTAAAACGAACGAAAATTATTACGCATATGAGGGGCTCACCTCCTTCTGATACCTTGCTCTTTACGCTAAAGTATTTTTAGTAATTTCAACTATTTATTCCACGGCTTTTGTGATTCAGGAGTCGTTCTTAATGAATTGTGACAAAATTTCTGCTTTATTGTAAAGAGCGAGGTATTGACGAGGGGGTGAACCCCCTCATATCTATATATATAAAAATAAGTTGTCTGTCTGTGGATCTGTGGATCAGGTGACGTCATGTTTCTGTGTCGGCTGACGTCATGAAATTAGTTGTCGTCATTTTTGCTTTGACGATGCTTAGTATATTGTAAAACACATTAATTTGGTTAATAATATACCATTTAAAACACCAAAATGAACATTCTGGAGTAGTCACTCGATGAGAGAGGGTGTCAGAACGGAGAATGAAGGTCCCAGGTTCAAATCCTGGTTAGGCTAAAAAAGGTAAAAAACTAAAAACTAAATAAAAAACTGAAAAAACTAAAAAAAGGCAAAAACTACAAAAAAAACTAAAAACTAATAAAAAAAATAAAAAAGCTAAAAAACTAAAAAAACTAAAAAAACTAAAAAAGCTAAAAAAACTAAAAAAACTAAAAAAACTAAAAAACTAAAAACTAAAAAAAAACCTAAACTAAAAACTAAAAAAAAAACTAAGTTGTCTGTCTGTGGATCTCTGGATCAGGTGACGTCATGTTTCTGCGTCGGTTGACGTCATGAAATTAGTTGTCGTCATTTTTGCTTTGACGATGCTTAGTATATTGTAAAACACATTAATTTGGTTAATAATATACCATTTAAAACACCAAAATGAACATTCTGGAGTAGTCACTCGATGAGAGAGGGTGTCAGAAAGGAGAATGAAGGTCCCAGGTTCAAATCCTGGTTAGGCTAAAAAAGGTAAAAAACTAAAACTAAAAAAAAAACTGAAAAAACTAAAAAAAGGCAAAAACTACAAAAAAAACTAAAAACTAATAAAAAAAATAAAAAAGCTAAAAAACTAAAAAAACTAAAAAAACTAAAAAACTAAAAACTAAAAAAAACCTAAACTAAAAACTAAAAAAAAACTTAAAAAAAAGGAAAAAACTGAAAAATAGAAGAGAAAAAAAAAACTAATAAAATTAATAAAAATAAAAAAAAAAATAAAAAAGATAAAAACTAAAAAAGTAAAAAGAAAAAACGAAAAAAAACTGAAAAAGCTAAAAAAAAGGTAAAAACCAATAAAAAACTAAAAAGAAAAAAAGAAAAAAAACTAAAAAAAATTTTCATCTAAAAAACTAAAAAAAAACTAAAAAAGGTAAAAACTAAAAGAACTAAAAAAGAAAAAAAAAACTAAAAAAAGGAAAAAAACTGAAAAATAAAGGAGAAAAAGAAAACTAAAAAAATATAAATAAAAATAAAAAAAACTAAAAAGATAAAAACTTCAAAAAAAACTAAAAAGAAAAAATAAAAAAAATAAAATACCTAAAAAAAGGTCAAAACCAATAAAAAAAAACTAAAAGGAAAAAAAGGGAAAAAATTAAAAATTTATTTCATCATATACCAATTCAAAAACGAATGTATACCGGGATGACGACCGGGACACAGGGAATATAAATGACGACCGGGACGCAGGGACACAACTACAACGGTGACGCCGGGGGCACAGGGGGGACATAAATGACGACGGGGACACAGGCAATGTTCGATTAGCAATCACCATCAACAAAGCTCAAGGGGCAACAAAGCTCACCATCAAACAAAGACAAACGGGACGCTCAAAGAGAAATTACAGACTGGAACACTGGGACACAAATGACGACCGGGATACTGGGAATATAAATGACGACCGGGACACAGGGAATGTTCAATTAGCAATCACCATCAACAAAGCTCAAGGGCAATCATTAGAATCATGAGGTATAGATCTGAATATGGATTGTTTTTCCCATGGACAATTATATGTTGCATGTTCAAGAGTCGGTAAACCTGACAATCTAAATAAATGACGACACTCAAAGAGAAAGCGACCGGGACAAAAGGAATGTTCGATTAGCAATCAACAAAGCACCGGGACACAGGGAGTATAAATGACGACCAGGACATAAGTAAAAAAAACTAAAAAAACTAAAAAAAAAAGGTAAAAACTACAAAAAAACTAAAAAGAAAAAAATATATAAAATACGATGGATATATAAATGACGATGGCGACTCAGGGAATGGTCGATTAGCAATCACCATCAACAAAGCTCAAGGGCAATCATTAGAATCATGAGGTATAGATCTGAATACGGATTGTTTTCCCATGGACCATTATATGTTGCATGTTCAAGAGTCGGTAAACCTGACAATCTATTTATATGCACAGACAATGGGACAGCAAAGAATGTTGTATATTCGCAAGTTTTACGTAGTTAAAAACATATATATATATATATATATATATATATATATATATATATATATATATATATATATATATATATATATATATATATATATATATATATATATATCTATATTCACAGGTGGGACATAGGGACACAACTACAATGGCACGTAACTAATATGGCGCGTAACGACTTACGCGCGCGGGGGGGCTTGGGGGGGGGCGCGAAGCGCCCCCACCAACTAGGTGTTGGGGTGGCGCGAAGCGCCTCCCCAACAGCTAGTATATAATAAAAACATGAATACAATAGTATATAATAAAAACATGAATACAAAAGTTCGTTACGTAGGCTAATCTATAAGTTACATATATCTTTTACTAATAAAAACATTCGTAAAAAATTTAAAGTTGTAGTTGGCTTTTTAAGTAACCAAAAAATCGGAAGGCAACTAGGCTTCCTCTCCCGCTCTTTTTTCTCAAAATCATTCGATCAAAACTATGAGAAAGCCATTTAGCCAAAAAAAAAATATGCAAATTTTGTTTTTAATTATTCCTCTGCGGATAGCCAAAATCAAAACTTGCACTGATTCAAAAACGTTCAGAAATTAAATAAAAAAACAAGTTTTTTTTACTGAAAGTGAGGAGCGACATTAAAACTTAAAACGAACAGAAATTACTTCGTATATGAAAGGGGCTGCTTCGTCATCAACGCCACGCTCTTTACGCTAAAGTTTTTTACTGTTTTCAAAAGAAGAGTTGAGAGAAAGAGTCAAACTTTAGTGTAAAGAGCGGTGCATTGATGTGGAAGCAGCCCCTTTCATATACGAAGTAATTTCTGTTCGTTTTAAGTTTTAATGTCGCTCCTTACTTTCAGTTAAAAAAAACTTATTTTTTATTTAATATCAGAAAACCATTCAGCTTTAAAGACTGCTTCAGAAAAACGATGGAAGCATACTAAAATATATGTCTCAAAATTATTCACTTTTAAGGTCTATGTCCCTACTGGAAACAATCTCCTTTTAAGCTATGTATTTGTATTTCTCAAAACAGAAAAAAAGAAAACAGAAAAAATCATCAATTTCAATTTATTATTCAATTCAATTTATTCAAAAAGAAAAGAAAACACATAACAACAATAATAATAAAGATCCTAGAAGCGAACTTGTTAAGGACCAAAACAACAAGAAATTGAAAATGAAGAAGAGAGAGAAAAAAAGAAAAGAAAAGAGAAAACAAGAGTAATTAAAGCAAATTGAATAAACATTTAGAGAAATATAAAATCAAGATTTTAGTACATTGTTATATAGCGTCCGAAAACTTGTGGATAGCTCGACACTGGAGGGTATTAAATTCCATTGAATTATAGATTTATAAATTGGGGATCGCTGGGCGCAACTAGAGATACACCTGGGGACAATGAAGGAACGGTTGGATGAACGGAGACAGTGGCCTTCAGAATTTTTACTCTTAAAATAAGATAATAAGTGGGGAGGAAGATTTTTATGGTAAGCGGAGTATGCAAGGGATAGATTTAATTTTTTGATGATTTGTTCAAAAGGGATAATACAAAATCGGAGTACAAGTCCTTGGTGGGATATAGTCGTGGCAACCGAAAAACTGCTTTGACGGCACGGTTTTGAGCAGATTTTAATTTATTGGCAACTGAAGGATAAGTATTGCGCCATACAGATCCGCAGTATAAGATATGTGGGTAAATAAAAGAATAATAAAGGGTGACAAGGATATCGGGAGGAAGAAAATAATTCACATGATTAATCATACTGACCTGTCGCAAAATTATGGCTCTGATATAGGACACATGTGTTGCAAATGATAGGCAGGAGTCTATGTGGACACCAAGAAACTTGGCAACTTCGACCTACGGGAGGAGATTGGTAGAATATTTTAGGCCAAGTGCTGGCTGAGCTTCATTTTTGTTGTAAGGGGTTCAAAATAGTACCACCTGACTTTTCTTGCTGTTAATGGTCATGCAGTTAACGAGACACCACTCCTGTACTCTATTCAGAAGGCTTTGAGTAGAGGTGACGACGGATGGTAAATTAGGACCGGTAATGAAAAAGTTGCTATCGTCAGCAAAAAGTACTGGGTGCACTGATGGACCCAGGTCCGTAAGCATATGACGACGGCGACACAGGGAATGGTCAATTAGCAATCACCATCAACAAAGCTCAAGAGTAATCATTAGAATCATGAGGTATAACTAAAAAAAAATAAAAAAAGGTAAAAAACTAAAAACTAAAAAAAAAGACCAATTCAAAAACGAATGTATATACAGACCGGGACATCGGGACACAAATGACGACCGGGACACCGGGACACAGGGAATATAAATGACGACCGGGATACTCAAAGAGAAATTACAGACTGGGACACCGGGACACAGGGAATATAAATGACGACCGGGACACCGGGACACAACTACAACGGGGACGCCAGGGGCACAGGGGGATATATAAATGACAAAGGCAACACAAGGAATGTTTGATTAGCAGTCACCATCAACAAAGCTCAAGGGCAATCATTAGAATCATGAGGTATAGATCTGAATACGGATTGTTTTTCCCATGGACAATTATATGTTGCATGTTCAAGAGTCGGTAAACCTGACAATCTATTTATATGCACAGACAATGGGACATCGAAGAATGTTGTATATTCGCAAGTTTTACGAAGTTAAAAACATATATATATATATATATATATGTATATATATATATATATATATATATATATATATATATATATATATATATCATGATAACTGACTATATCTTTTAACTCCAGCTCTGTGATAATTGTTTGAAGCGCATACGACTGGCTCTTGAAGAAGAAACATTGGCTGATGGTTCAAATTATCATGAAAATGATGAAATATGTATGACAAAGATTACTAATAGGGTCATTGATTTTAGGTGTTACTACAGTAAGATGCTTTTGATGGCACATTTATGAGTACATTTCTTAAACTTTTGGTAAATCAAAATTACGTTGACATTTAGCTTTTGGGCGAGAATTTTCTCTCTATGAACGGCACGATTTTGAAAGTATATTCAAAACTATTGCGTATTATTTCCTATAATACACTGATGATTTAGGCATATTATATTAAAGTATAAGCAAAATGAATGAATTTTTAGATATTTTGCGAGTTCAGGGTGCTAAAATAGGTTCTCAAAATTAATGTTAAGAAGACTAAGTCACTAAGGCTAGGAATAAGCGAAGACGAAAAGCTGACGTTGGGTAACGAAAAGATTGATCAGGTGGGCAGTTTGACTTACCTTGGCAGGATTATTAGTAAAAACAGTGGGAGCAGTGGAGATACTAAAAGTAGCATAGCCAAGCCCCAGGGTCTTTTTTCATAGTTAAAAAAGTTTGGAAGAATAAGAAAATAAGTCTGCAAATCAGGATTAGAATATTGGAAGATACAGTGATGACCGTGGTAAAATCTTCATGTTTCTGCTTTAAGGTTCCCAAAATGCCTTCCAAGTTAGGATACCCATTTTTACTAATCATATTATAAAACAAGAGCTAAGAGCTCATATGGCACTTGTGACGAGGCAAGAAGAGCTAAGAGCCAAGACATCATATGGTATGAGCTCTAGCAAAATTCTATAAATCAATAGATTGATTTAAAAAGGAAAATAAGAGGCTTAATGCCGGTCAAGATTTAAAATAAGAGCTCTGAGTCACAAAGTCCTTCTAAATATCAAAATCCTAAGCCTCCCCTTGCCCATAGTGCCAACTATAGTTCGCCATCTTCTGATGTCCTTGTTTGTTTTATTGATGACAGCACACTTTGCACTTCGGGAAATTACGAGTCAGAGCTTCGATTAAATTTGGCAAATCTGTTTGACAGAGTAATTTTATGGCTCTATACTAATTATCTTATCCTAAATTCTTCTAAGTCCGTTTTTTTTTATATTTTCGCATTTTTCTCAGGTTTACCCCCAGTTATCACAAATTCATCAGCCAAATGGGATAATTCATAGATCTAAAGATCGATATATTCGTTTGTTGAACATTCTTGTTGATGGAAACTCGTCTTTCAAACGTCATATTGATTTGATTAAAATGAAGATATGCAAGAGTCTCGGTATTTTAAGGAAACTTAAACATACTTTCCCTGGATCAATTTTGAAAATCCTTTTTCACTGCTTTATCCAATCTTACGTTTCTTACTGCCCAATAGTATGGATGTCAACCTTTCCTTTTTTGTTAAAACCACTTTCTAAGGTTTACCATAAAGCTAGAAACCTCATTAAGGAAACTAATCGTTCGGGAGTTATCCCATTACTTGATTTTGAGTCACTGTATATTCTTTCGTGCGCATGTGTTACTTTCTCTCACCTTCAGGATGACCACCCCATCCCCTAATTTTTCCGCCATCTTTTACCTCTGATCAGGATAATTATAATCTTTGCAATACCAAAAATCATGTTCAAGTTCCTTTTACTCCTTGTGTAAGGTCAGACTTTAATCCTTTAATTGCGGGAGTCACATTGTGTGGAATAAGTTGCCCAAATCAACTCAAAGGTGCCACTCATTCGGTTTGTTCAAAAAAGATAGTTAAAAATCTTTGGTTTCTTAGAAGTTATTTTATCTATTTATATATATATATATATATATATATATATATATATATATATATATATATATACTAGCTGTTGGGGTGGCGCTTCGCAACCCCCCAAGCCCCCCCGCGCGCGTAAGTCGTTACGCACCATATTAGTTACGCGCCATTGTAGTTGTGTTCCTGTGTCCCACCTGTGAATATAGATAGATTTATATATGTGTTTCAAACTACGTAAAAATTAAGAATATACAACATTCTTGGCTTTCCCATTGTCTGTGCATATACAAAGCCGTATATACTAATAATGACGTCATATACAAACGCTCTTTTTACAAACAAACAAACATGCATACACACAACTCGTTTTTATATAGATAGATAGATAGATAGATACAATACAAATTACTGCGTAAAACTTGCGAATATACAACATTCTTCGCTGTCCAATTGTCGCTGCATATAAATAGATTGTCAGGTTTACCGACCCTCGAACATGCAACGTACAATTGTCCATGGGAAAAACAATCAGTATTAAGATCTATACCACATTTTTCTAATGATTGACCTTGAGCTTTGTTAATGGTGATTGCAAATGCTAATCGAATTGGGAATTGCAATCTTTTAAATTGAAAAGGCAGATCCGTTGAAGTCATGGGAATGCGAGGAATAAGAACAGCCTCACCCTCAAAAGGCCCTGTCAAGATTGTGGCCTCTATTAGGTTTTCCATTGTTTTTTTTTTACGGCAAGTCGCGTGCCATTGCAAAGCTTTGGTGGGTAGATATTTCTTAAAAGTATTATTGGTACGCCTATTTTTAGTTGTAGCACGTGTGGTGGAAACCCTGAAAGATCTATGGAATTTAAAAATTCAGATGGAAAATTGCCTGCCTGGTCTCAAATCTTGGTCAAAACAATATTGTTGATTTCGTAGACGTCTATATTTTTGGGTGCGAGAGTCGCTCTTTCACTTAGCCATTTATTATTTTTATAATTTTTTTGAATATTCGGAAATACTATTTCAAGCAATTCATTTTTGGACGTCACTAAATTACAAAAATCAGCAGGTAGTTGTATACGTCCTGAAATTGAGTCTACTGGGAGCTTTCCGTTTCCAATTGCCAGCAATTGATCTGAAAATGTTTGACCAGAGTCATCGTTTTGCAATCGGACACGCATATTTGTAGTTAATTTTAATATTTTTACGTGTGCCCATAAATTAGAATTTTTCAGGCAAGCATTCATTTCGTCTGCAGGAGTTGATCTAGGTATTAAAGGTAATGTTTGCCTGAAATCTCCCGCAAGCAATATTAATGTGCTGCCAAAGGGTTTCGAATTCCCTCTTAAATCTTTCAAGCATTGATCCAGACCCTCGAGCGATTTTTTGTGTGCCATTGTGCACTCATCCCAAATAATAAGTTTGCATTGCTGCAATACTTTACCATCCCAGATGATTTGGAAATATTGCACGTTGGAGTTTCTGTAGAATGCAAATTCAGAGGCAATTTCAAAGCGGAACGAGCAGTTCTTCCACCAGGCAGCAATGTTGCAGCTATTCCGGACGACGCAATTGCCAACGCTATATCATTTTTTGATCGAATTGATGCCAGAATCAGTTTTATCACAAAGGTTTTACCAGTACCCTCCTGGTGCATCCAAAAAGAAAATTTCTCCAACGTTGTTATCGACACAATGCATTATCGTATCATAAATGTCTTTTTGTTCCGACGTTAACTTGGAAATGTTATTTTATACATACGACAATAGATCACTCGTACTGTAACTTTGTTCACGATCCAATTCCACACATGTCGAAACAGCAGCGATACGGTTAGGTGAAGGCATTCCCAAATCCTGAAGAGGTTTGTTTGCCATACGTACGCACAAATCTTCTATAATAACTAAAGTGTAGTTATAAATTTCTGATGTAAAATCAAAACTCATATCTGACGTCTCTAACTGTTTTCGATGGAGTATATCTTCGGACATTTTTGACTTATATTTTTCCCATAACTCTGTAGGAGCTGATGGAGAGCAAGTTGTTAAAATGATGCCAAACAATGCACGAATTTGACTTGGGGTTGACGTGTCGCACGCGTCATTGATGCAGTTATCCCAGTGTTGGTCATTCTCCAATAAATTCAGAGCTTGGCATGCACTACAGTAAGTGTCATGTATAGTACCGTTTACAGTTCTCAAATACTCAAAGGATGTCGGACCGGGTACATTCACCAAAAGCAGGCGTAGAAAGAAGCATTCATGTTGATTGGGGTGAACGGTGTAGTGTCTTCCTATCGTGGTATCTTTGAAGATGGTAGGTTGGCTGTTGACTGACTTACCCTGTTTTCGACGTTCAAATACTTTATTTTTAGTATTCCACGTGTAACACGAAGGCACTTCAGTATACAGCAGTTTTTTTGCAAAAGAATCATTTTTGCAAAGCGAAAAAAAAGCTGTTAATGTTGTATCCGGTGGATTCAGGGCTCTTTGTTGCACGTTGGTTTCCGTGAAATAAACACGTTGACCATTGTGTAAATGTACCGCTAAGTGAACAACAGCTGGACTACGTTCATGTATCGGAAATGAAAGAATTCGCCAAACAGCTTCATTACTGCTTATGTATCTTCCAGCCTGATATTGTAAGATTTCGTCGAAATCTTTGATTTCGGGCTGCAAGCCAAAAACTGCCATGTCACTGCCTTTGTTGACGTATTTACATATGTATTTGATTGCCTTTACGGAGTTACAGTATTCAACGTTTATGTGTGCATTAAATGTTTTTGATAATAATGGGGAATATGGAACAACCCACTGGTTATCTACTTCGATGGTGGTACCGTTACGCTTCTTTATTATTGCTGTTTTACCGCCATCTTCAGTAGATCTTCTTCTATATTTTGGGTAACCATCATTGCCAGTAATTGTGTTTGATACTAAAAGTCGAGGATATTGCTTTGTGCACCTTCCTTTGGCCATGCATTGTGAATTTTCGTTCAGTGCACCGCAAGGTCCATGTATCATATTTTTTACAATAATATCGTATAACCCCTTATCGACATTTTAATCAGGTATTTCAGCGGAAATCAAATCGTCAATTTCGTTCGAAGTAATTTTTTTATGTAGCCAGACTAGTATATGTGCGTGTGGCAAATCTCGTTTTTGCCATTCAACTGAGTACATCCAGCATCGCACTGACCCAAACACTTCAAGTTTTACTATATAGTTTATCAGTGATTTCAACTTTTGCCGGAAGACACGGGCCGTAATGTCATGCCTATGAACCGCCGATTGTCCTTGAAGTAAAAGCTGCAGTATCTCGTCCCAAGATTGATTACATGTAAATGTAATAAATAAATCTGGACGACCATAGAGACGAACATACGCAATAGCATCTTGAGCATATTCATGCATATGACGGGGACTGCCAGCATATGACGAAGGTAAAATTGTTAATCTTCCAACGTTTGTGGTATTACCGTCATTTATAACTGTATCCCGAAAATGAATGTATTGTTCAGAGCGGAGCTTGGTCTGATTCAGGCGGATATATAGCAAACGTTCTGATTCAATTTTAGCATATATATCAACGACAAATTGGTGAAACAATTCACGGCATTTTAAAATATAATTTTCTTCATCCTGCCGAATCATTAGTCTATAGGAATAATAATGCATTGCACTGCATTTCTTATTCATTTCTTTCTTAGTGGCTGGATTCATCAATTTAATATTAAAGTGATAGCCGTCGGCTCCATCCCAAAAAATGATAGGATATTGTAGGGCATCGTAGCATCGATGAGTTTCAGCAATTCTTAACAACTGAGCGTTTCGCTTATGAAGAATAATATCTCGAGGTAAAAACTGATCACCGACCATAACGATTGCCACTTCGTCGATAGTTGGAGCATTGTATCTGCGCACATGTTGGCCAGGAGGCGTTTTGTCAGCGGAAATAACAATTTTATTCGTATCAGTAGGCATCAAATCGATGGCTGTTTTGAACAGACGCACTAAATTATTATTTTCGTGGAAAAGATGTTGCAATTGGGAAACGATTGTCCTTTCAACGTTGGGAGAAATTTCGCAACGTGCATTCAATTCAGAATTTCTATCACTGATGAAGTACAATTGTAAAAATTTATGATTCTCGCCTGAGAATGGTAGAAGGGACCCTGCTCTATGATAAATTTGCCCTTTTACTTTGAAAGTAGACATAAATTGATCTGGATTTTCGATTTGGGCTCCAAACGACGTCATTTGGAAACATGAGTTGTATTTTCTGATTTGTGACAAAAAACACTTAGATTCTGACATAGTTCCAGTAAGGAAAGTCTTCAATGGCTCTGGTGGTGCAGCCAATAGAGGAAGTTTAACTTTTCCTGAGGCGCAACACATTCCCATTGTTTCACCATTGAATTTCAAGGCCTTGCAATAGGGACAAATTTTAGACATTGTCCCGATTTGAACACATCTACTCAAGCTATAATCATCGACTGGGCTGTACCTGAATGCCGGGCGATAACTTTCAGGTTGCTCTGATTCCTCGGCACGCATTCTTTTCTTACTTTCTCTATCAGCAGCAAGCCTGATTTCTTGCTGTTCTTGTGATTCCTCGGCACGCTTTCTTTTCTTACTTTCTCTATCAGCAGCAAGCCTGATTTCTTGCTGTTCTTGTGATTCCTCGGCACGCCTTCTTTTTTAACTTTCTCTTTTAGCAGCAAGTCTGCTTTCGCGTTGCTCTGGTAGTTCCCCGGCACGCTTTCTGTTCTTTCTTTCTCTATCAGCCTCAAGCCTGTTTCCTTGCTGTTCTTTTGATTCCTCGGCACGCTTTCTTTTCTGACTTTCTCTATCAGCAGCAAGTTTTTTGGCATAGACTCTTTGAGCATCTTCATCGGCTTTTGCCATTGTAAGTTCATCAGTCATTTTAAACTTAAACATTAATAGATTTCTACGTGAACATATATGTCTTAAATATCTTTAATGACGTCACCGTTATAGCAAAAATGACGACAACTAACTTCATGACGTCAGTCAGTCACAGACAGACAACTTATTTTTATATATGTAGATATATATATATATATATATATATATATATATATATATATATATATATATATATATATATATATATATATATATATATATATATATATATATATATATATATATATATATATATATATATATATATATATATATATATTTATTATTATTTCATTGGAGTCTATTTAATCTACTGATCTATTTAATTATTTTGTTCTATTCAATCTATTTAGTTTTATTTTATATAGTTTTAATTTATTTACATTTTCTTTTCTTCTCCTTTTTGCTCTTCTCTCTGTGAGTAAGTGATTATTTTTTTTTCTTCTCTGAGTAAGTGACTCGTTTGTCTTCCCCCTCCTTTACAGGCCAAAAAGCCTTTGGGGAAGGATAGTAAAATGTAATATTTTATCCGTATTTCATGATGAATAAGTCTTATGTTATCTTGAACCCCCATCTAATTGTTTGTGAAAAAAATGGAGATTTTTTAAAATCTCTTTTTTAAGGGAAAGTTTAAGAGAGGCACGAAATAAAACTTATATTTAGTGCCATGTTTTGACAAAATGTTTAGTGACATGTTGACATGTCATTTCACCTTGTCATTTTGATATGTTTAGTTTCCTCACCTAAGTCAAAAAGATATACTTTTGGAAGGTTTTATGTGCATCACATTTTTTAAATCTAAACATGAACAAAATTAATTTAAAAAAAAAAACAGAAAAGTTTCCTGATGGGATTAAAGAGAAAAGTTGAAACTTAAAACGGACAAAATTGATCGATTTGCAGTTTAGGCAGCAGATAGGGAAATATCATGAGTCGATTTCACTCTTTACTTCCATCAGAAAAAGTCCCATCGAAAAGTTCCCTTAGAAAAAGTCCCTTCCATCGTAAGATTGTGGATTGGAAACCTTCAGTCCGAATGTGGTAGAAGTCCCGTGCGTGTATATTTCCCTATATTTGAAGTATTCTGAAAAACAAAACTTTTACTGAATAGTAAGAATTCTTGAGCTTTATGGACAATTAAAATTATATACTATTATTTTTTAGTTTATTTACCGATGAAGAACTATTGAGAGCCTCATAGATCTTTTATTTTCTGCAGGCTACTTAGGACTTATTTCTTCCTAATCCTGTATAGTTGTGACAGTTTTGTGTTTTCACTAAAGTGCTGGCCTTTCAGATTTCTGCCAAACCGGTAAATATTATGTGTTGATTTCACTCTTTACTTCCATCAGAAAAAGTGAGTTTCGTAAGATTGTGGACTGGAATCCTTCAGTCCGAATGCGGTAGAAGTCCCGGGCGTGTATTCACTTATTTTGGTATCACGGAAAAATAAGCTAAACTAATCAAGCCAGAAACACGAACATTTTTAAAGATAATATTACAACCATAATGCACAATATAAAATTTACCCAAATATAAGTTACAAATTAAAGAATCAAAGCAGAACCTAAGACAATGAAACCCTGTTGTGATGACAATAGACACAAATTGAGGATCAGTTTCTGCTTCGCAAGGAAAATCAGCTAAACCAGACAAGAATGAAACACAAAAATTCATAAGAAACATAAGAGATAAATAAATTCATTGAGGAGGATAAGAGTGGGTGTGGTTTCTATATGGTTGGTTTCAACCCAGGGTTTGCAGCCCTTGAGCACTTCTCCTTTTTTTACCTCCTTGCTAGCCTTTTTAATTTTTCATTTTTAAGATAAGCAGTTCTTTTGTAGTACTCTGTATATTTTTACTTTCTTTCTGTTTTCTATTCAGAGGACGCATATTTTGAGCCGCTTCTTTATAGTGTATTGACAGCTTACATCGCTTGATCTGAGCATTGATCTCAAGTATTGGTCCAACAAAAGAGTCATACCTACACACGCCATTTACCCGTGCCATTTAACCAAACACTTGAAAAGCTATAGGTTCTATGACTATCTACCTTAGTTCCACCCAAGGAATGACGCATGAATGGATGATAGATTTACTTATCTATTAACAAATGAACTGACATCATTTTCATACAGTCCTAATAAGGGCTTATGCCAGATTTGCCTCTCACTCAATTGGACTATCTGTCTTGTCTTTTTCTACAACTAGCCAGGTTCTATGACTATCTTAGTTCTATGACTATCCACCTTAGTTCTTCCCTAGGAATTACTTATGGACGGATGATAGATAGACTAATCTATTAACAAATGAACTAACATCATTTTTATACAGTCCTAATAAGGGCTTATGCCAGATTTGCCTCTCACTCAATCGACTTTTTCTGCAATTAGCCATGGCTTGATGCGCACAACTACTTGATTTTAATTCAATATGACAGTAATTGAACACAATCACAGGTCATAACAGTACAGACTATTAAAAAAAGGAATCAGGCTTAATGTTTGCTTCACGAGAACAAGAATCTGTAAACTTGGTGTTTTGTCGGCATTTTTAAAGTTAAACATATTACAAGTTTGTGGAAGTTTTCTTTTTGAAAACTAAAACCACTCAGTAGTAACATTACGAAAAGAGCCCAACCACATCGCAGAGTGCGGATATATCCCGCAAGGACAACTTGAACCCCAATCTAAGAAAATTTAAGCATACGGACTTATATTTGTGGGGGAGGATAGGGGAGGGGGGGCAGAATCCAACTGTGACTCAAATCAGAAGAAGTAAAATCCTCGAACAGTTAGAGTACACATTCAAGCCATACCTGCATAGTGAGGGAGTTCTTGCACCCAAAATCCACTACAATTTTTCCTCCCCAAGGAATTTTGGATATAAAGACATTTTTTGAGGGTCTAGAGCACCTCCCTCCTTTAATGAAGCTTCGTACAAGATCATAACTCCTTAGGGAACATTATACTGGAAATAATCTTCTGTTAAAATTCAAGCCTCTCCCTACTATCGAATATTAGCTATGTGCGCCTGTACATCAAGTGTGAGTTCAGACCCATTCAAAAGATGCAACACGGGATTGAAGTATCCATGTCATGAACTTAGAAAAGCCTTTCTGATAAAAATATTGATAGAAATTGAAACTTAAAATGAACAAAGCTATTGCTCCTTAGAAAATTTTCCAACCTACCCACTTCCCCGAAGTTCCTTAATGTCTATGGTTTTTCCTCAACTTCATATTTTCTTGGGGCAGTATTCTATTTCAAAATATTAGAATACATCCTCATCATATCAAAAAGTTTCATATAATGAACTGTAAGTAAGGAATGACTCAGTCCAATAGTGACTGAAACTATAAAAACAATAATTTTGATAGCAATTGATGCATAAAATCTTTATCTTTTATGCTGATTCCAAAGACACAAAACTCAATTAAAAGTGTTACCTATCATGCTTGAGAAAATCAGCCCAATTTCGAAAAAGGGGAGAAATACCCCAAAAAGTTTAGTGATCTCCATAAAAATCACGCAATTAGATTCAGCATATCCAAGAACGTTACTATAGAAGTCTCAAGGTCTTATCTACAACAATGCGGAACTTCGTATTTTTCACCAGAAGAAAGATCCCGGATACCCGTTTATTTTATTTTTATTATTTTTTTTTTTTTTAAGACAAACCAATAGGTAGGATATTTCATAACCAGTGAAAAAAAAAACTCACATAAAGAAACAAGATTGCCTCTTTGGGAGATGATATTCTAAAATTGATTGCATCGAAAAAAATTTACCTAATAGGGGATCTTTATTTACTGATTTCAGGTATATTTGATAATTTAAGGCAAACTTTTTGGAAATTAAAAAGGTTACTGATGTCCAGAGCAACATTTTCTTAACAACTTGTCCTAACCAATTTATCTAATGAAATCGCGATACGGCGAATCTGTGGCAGTGAATTGTTTGACTGCCACATACTCAAAAAGACTAATTAGTTTAGTTTATATTTTACTTACTGAATTAAAGCCATAATATTAGCTGGATGTCACAATTTTTACATATATATTTTTTTTAATTTAAGTCCTCGAAAATGGGAAACTGTCCTTAATAAAAGATTGAAAACCATTTTTTTTTTCTTTAAAGAGTTGGCGACGGCTACTGTAAAAAAAAAAACCTAAAACATGTTTAACTTCTATGACTGTCAATTAAGCAACCTCTGGAATTAGAAGATGGTTTTGTCTGTAACCTTCCATAAGCTTTGCACGATGTTCTGTAAATACTTGAGTTAAAAAAAACAGATTTTTTCAACTGAAAATAAGGAACAACATTGAAACTTAATAGTCAGATATCATTCCGTATATGAGAGGTGCTGCCTTACCTTCAATGGTAAGAATATTTGTATAATATATGATATATATTATATATATATATATATATATATATATATATATATATATATGATATATATTATATATGATATATATATATATATATTATGATATATATATATATACAATAGAATAAGAATATTGTATAATACTCAGAATATTCAATGGTAAGAATATTCTGAGAATATTTGAGAATATTAAGTATTTTTAACTCTTTTCACATACCGAGGATAATAAGTCCCCCCCCCCCTATGGTACGACTGAATATAAATTTTGCAGTAAAACAAGCAATTAATGAATTTACAACCAACATAACAAAACTAGTTTAAAGACAACAGTAAGGGGATTGAAAAAAATCCTTTCTCTCTGCTGCATTTTTGTAACTCGGCGCCACTAAAACGCAGTCCATGAATTAAAAATCGGTTTTCAAACTCATTCAGGCAGCTACATCATTATCATTAGAATAATGAGGTATAGATCTGAATATGGATTGTTGTTCCCATGGACAATTATATGTTGCATGTTCAAGAGTCGGTAAACCTGTAGTGGGACACAGGGACACAACTACAATGGCACGTAACTAATATGGCGCGTAACAACTTACGCTCGCGGGGGGCTTATATATATATATATCTATATATATAAAAATAAGTTGTCTGTCTGTGTGTCTGTCTGTCAGGTGACGTCATTTTTCTGTGTCGACTGAAGTCATGAAGTTAGTTGTCGTCATTTTTGCTACGACGGTGACGTCATTAATGGTATTTAAGACATGCGTTCACGGAAAAATGTTTAATTGTAAAATGACTGAAGAACCTACAATGGCAACAGCCGAGGAAGCTGCTCAAAGAGTCTATGCCAAAAAACTTGCTGCTGATAGAGACAGTAAGAAAAGAAAGCGTGCCGAGGAATCACAAGAACAGCAAGAAAACAGGCTTGCAGCTGATAGAGAAAGTAAGAAAAGAAAGCGTGCCGAGGAATCACAAGAACAGCAAGAAAACAGGCTTGCGGCTAAAGAACGCAAAACCGCACAGTTAGATGAAAATCCACCTGGAAAGCGAGAGTCAAAACATATCAAAACTGAAAATGATAGCGATGATGATTGGGTTTGGGATTTTGACTTGGATAAGGTCATCAATGCCTACCAGATTTAAGTTAAAAAACAAAGGTTCGGCGATATGTACTTCATAGTGATGCTGAAAAATAAAGAAGAAAAAATAACTGAAAAACTGTAAAAAACTAAAAAAAACTAAAAAGAAAAAACACTCAAAGATAAATTACCAGACCGGGACACAAATGACGACCGACACAGAGGGAATATAAATGACGACCAGGAACCTCAAAGAAAAATTACAGACTGGGACACCCGGACACAAATCACGACCGGGACACGGGGAATATAAATGACGACCGGGACGCAGGGACACAACTACAACGGGGACGCCGGGGGCACAGGCGGGATATATAATTGACGACTGAGACACAGGGATTGTTTGAATAGAAATTACAGACCGGGACACCGGGACACAAATGACGACCGGGACACTGGGACACAGGGAATATAAATGACGACCGGGACATTCAAAGAGAAAATACAAACTGGGACACCAGGACAAAAATGACGACCGGGACACAGGGAATATAAATGCTATTTATATGCACAGACAATGGGACAGCGAAGAATGTTGTATATTCGCATGTTTTACGTAGTTAAAAATATATATTTATATCTATCTCTATTCACATATATATATGTATATATATATATATATATATATATATATATATATATATATATATATATATATAAAGCTAGTATATATATATATATATATATATATATATATATATATATATATATATATATATATATATATATATATATATATATATATATATATATATATCTATATATATAAAAATAAGTTGTCTGTGGATGGATGGATGGATGTGTCAGGTGACGTCACCTGAAAAAACTGGATCAGGTGACGTCAAAACTGAAAAAACTAAAAAAAGGCAAAAACTACAAAAAAAACTAAAAACTAATAAAAAAAATAAAAAAGCTAAAAAACTAAAAAAAACTATAAAGGTAAAAACCAATAAAAAACTAAAAAAAAAACTGAAAAAACTAAAAAAAGGCAAAAACTACAAAAAAAACTAAAAACTAATAAAAAAAGTAAAAAAGCTAAAAAACTAAAAAAACTAAAAAAAAACTAAAAAAAGGTAAAAATTAAAAAAAATAAAAAATAAAAAAAAACTAAAAAAAAGGAAAAAACTGAAAAATAAGCTAAAATAAAGGTAAAAACCAATAAAAAACTAAAAAAAAAAGGAAAAAACTAATAAATGACGACACTCAAAGAGAAAGCGACCAGGACAAAAGGAATGTTCGATTAGCAATCAACAAAGCACAGGGACACAGGGAGTATAAATGACGACCAGGACATAAGTAAAAAAAAAAACTATCTATATATATAAAAATAAGTTGTCAAACTAAAAAAAGGCAAAAACTACAAAAAAAACTAAAAACTAATAAAAAAGCTAAAAAACTAAAAAAACTAAAAAAAAGGCAAAAACTACAAAAAAAACTAAAAACTAATAAAAAAAATAAAAAAGCTAAAAAACTAAAAAAACTAAAAAAACTAAAAAAAGGTAAAAAACTAAAAAAACTAAAAACTAAAAAAAACTAAAAAAAAGGAAAAAACTGAAAAATAAGCTAAAATAAAGGTAAAAACCAATAAAAAACTAAAAAAAAAACTGAAAAAACTAAAAAAAGGCAAAAACTACAAAAAAACTAAAAACTAATAAAAAAAGTAAAAAAGCTAAAAAACTAAAAAAACTAAAAAAACTAAAAAAACTAAAAAAAGGTAAAAAACTAAAAAAAATAAAAAATAAAAAAAAACTAAAAAAAAAGGAAAAAACTGAAAAATAAGCTAACATAAAGGTAAAAACCAATAAAAACTAAAAAGAAAAAAAGGAAAAAACTAAAAAAAATTTTCATCTAAAAAACTAAAAAAAACTAAAAAAGGTAAAAACTAAAAGAACTAAAAAAGAAAAAAATAAATGACGACACTCAAAGAGAAAGCGACCAGGACAAAAGGAATGTTCGATTAGCAATCAACAAAGCACCGGGACATAGGGAGCATAAATGACGACCAGGACATAAGTAAAAAAAAAATTAACAAAACTAAAAAGAAGGTAAAAACTACAAAAAAACTAAAAAGAAAAAAAAACTAAAAACTAATAAAAAAACTAAAAAATCTAAAAATCTAAATAAACTAAAAAAGAAAAAAAAAGGAAAAAAATAAAGGAGAAAAACAAAACTAAAAAACGAATGTATATACAGACCGGTACACCGGGATACAAATGACGACCGGGACACAGGGAATATAAATGACGACCGGGACACAGGGACACAACTACAACGGGGACACCGGGGGAAACAGGGGGATATAAATGACGACCGGGACAAAAAAACTAAAAAGAAAAAAAAACTAAAAACTAATAAAAAAACTAAAAAATCTAAAAATCTAAATAAGCTAAAAAAGAAAAAAAAAGGAAAAAAATAAAGGAGAAAAACAAAACTAAAAAACGAATGTATATACAGACCGGGACACCGGGATACAAATGACGACCGGGACACAGGGAATATAAATGACGACCGGGACACAGGGACACAACTACAACGGGGACACCGGAGGAAACAGGGGGATGTAAATGACGACCGGGACACCGGGACAGGGAATGGTCGATTAGCAATCACCATCAACAAAGCTCAAGGGCAATCATTAGAATCATGAGGTATAGATCTGAATACAGATTGTTTTCCCATGGACCATTATATGTTGCATGTTCAAGAGTCGGTAAACCTGACAATCTATTTATATGCAAAGACAATGGGACAGCAAAGAATGTTGTATATTCGCAAGTTTTACGTAGTTAAAACCATATATATATATATATCTATCTATATTCACAGGTGGGACATAGGGACACAACTACAATGGCGCGTAACTATTATGGCGCGTAACGACTTACGCGCGCGGGGGGGCTTGGGGGGGGCGCGAAGCGCCCCCACCAACTAGGTGTTGGGGTGGCGCGAAGCGCCACCCCAACAGCTAGTATATATATATATATATATATATATATATATATATATATATAATATATATATATATATTAAAAAGCATGAATTCAATTTTTAACAAAAAAGATGCCCATTTGCATTTATATAGGTGCCAGGGTGCCATATATAAAAAGAAAAAATGCTGGTGACAAATTCGCAAAAACAAAGCTAAATACATGTAAAACCAAACAGCTTAAAAAAGTGCAGGTCTTCTTTGAAGGTTCAATTCTTTTAGGAATCGACTGATTTTTTAAAAGTTAGATGAGGAAAAGCTTGTCAAATTTAATCAATTAATATGCTTATTTATTTTCACAGTTCGACGTTACAATAGCTTTAAACCTCTACAATAGGACTCTGTGACATTCTGAATCTAATGGCGGGGTTTTCATTAAGCTTACCTGACAAATATGTCCATTTGTATTTTTGTGGGTGCCAGAGTGCCATACATAAAAAGAAAAATGCGGGTGACAGTTTCGCAAAAACAAAGCTAAATATAAATTCGCAAAAGCAAATCCGCTGATTGAATTAAAATCGAATAGTTTTGGGCATCAAATCATTGCTAATTTTAGAAAAAGCCAAGACAGATAAACGAATAGAGTTAGAGGCAAATAGATGTAAAAAAAAAGAAGCTAAATACATGTAAAACCAAGAGGGTTAAAAAAGCGTAGGTTTTCTTTGAAGGTTCAATTATTTTGGGAATCGACTGATTTTTTTAAAGTTATTTATTTTACTGACGAAAAGCTTGTCAAATTTAATTAATTAATTTGTTTATTTACTATCACAGTTCAATGTTATAACAATGACAAAAATACTGGCCTGAAAAATTATATAATTCTAAAATAAAAAAAAAGCTTAAAATACCGTTTTTCAGGTGTAAATAGACTAATGGGGGAGGGGAAGTACATGTATTTGGGGTCCTTTACACTTTTAAGAGTGCATTACGAATTGTCACAATTCCACGGTCTTAACCTAATCGATTTCTTAAAAAATGAATTCGCCCAAAATATGCAAAATGGAACCAGGTCTGATTATGTTGGATAGGCTCCAACATAACCCCCACTCACAGGCGCTGTCCCACTACTGTCTAACGCGGGCGCTTCTGGCTGCTGGGTTTCCCCTCTGGCCCGGTACACACCTCTTTAATCAACCTCGTGATCCATGCTTCCGCTCAGGTCACGATGTTGACGCAAGACTTAGTGCGGACGCCTATTCAACATAGGCAACTATGTTAGAGGAACCCCATTCTCAAACCATCCACTGGTCCCGGCCCTCGCATGAGTTACAGAAGTGCGCTACCACTCCCAGCCGACTGAGATATCTTATTATCTTGTTATTGAAGTAATTTGTCAACGGTTTCAAATCCCGCTCGAGACACCTTTTTTTATGCAATTACGTTGGAGTATTTTGATTGTGACGTGAACAAATATACCAATCTGGCATAATGATTATTAGAAATTTGTTAATTTAGAATCAGTAGGCATACATATTTGCTCTGAATTTTTAGGCGGACTCCTGTATTTATTAAGAATTTCAAACTTAGAAACAACATTATAACATCTGTATTTTGTTTTACGTTAGATTGTCGAGCACGAATTCTTAGTCATTAAAACTAATACTAAATAAGAACAAAATTTGCTTCTTGATGTGTGTGTAGCTCAACCCAATGCATTTTAACTCCCTTTTACCCCAACTTCCATTCAAAATTAAGGCTAGGTCGAATTGAGTTAAGATTGAATAAAATGAATGTTGAATTGAATGAGGGATGAGCTGCGTAAGGGATGAGTCAAATGAATTGGGTTAAATTGGGGTTGAGTTTTGAGGGCTTAATGGCATTGAGTTGCAGTTGCGATGAACAGATTGAGTTGAAAGTTATACATATGCAAAAATTTCATCGGTTCTCCATGGTCAAAAGGGTTTAAGATCATACTTTTTTCGATTTTTAAATGACAATAATAAAAACTATTTTCTTAATCCAGTAAAGGGGCAAACAATTTAGGGGCACAAATGTCCTCCCCCCCCCCCCTATGGTACGACTGAATATAAATTTTGCAGTAAAACAAGCAATTAATGAATTTACAACCAACATAACAAAACTAGTTTAAAGACAACAGTAAGGGGATTGAAAAAAATCCTTTCTCGCTGCTGCATTTTTGTAACTCGGCGCCACTAAAACGCAGTCCATGAATTAAAAATCGGTTTTCAAACTCATTCAGGCAGTCTTTCGCCATCTGTAAGGCTTGAAAAATCCCGTGATAACACGCCCCACATAAAATTAATGGTTTAGAGTCAGTGACACTAATTTTTGAAAATCTCTATGTATTTCGTATAGGACAATATGTCATAAATAGTTAAATTTGTATTTTTAACTCTTTTAACATACCGAGGATAATAAGCCGCTTGGTTTGAAAAACTCGTCCTCATCTGTTCCAAATTCTATTCTTACTAAGGTAGTTAAATCTATTCCTCCTCCTATAGTTGTGCCTCTAACAAAACTTTTTAATCTTTCATTTAAATGTGCAGTTTTTCCGAATGCTCTCAAGCGTGCTCGGATTATTGTTCTGTACAAAGGTAGACCAAGATATGATCCAGCAAATTATCGACCAATTTCAATTTTATCAGTATTTAGTAAAATCTTTGAAAATGCTATGCTTTCTCGTCTCCTTACTTTTCTAGAATCTAAAAAAATTCTTCATGATTTTTAATTTGGTTTCCGAATGAAGCACTCCACTGAACAAGCCTATTTGACCCTTTTGAATTTTATACATTTTGCATTGGATTCAGGACTAATTCCGGCTGCTATATTCGTGGATATTCGTAAGGCATTCGATTCCTTAACCCATGACATTTTTCTATCGACGGTGTCTTATTTTGGTATTAGGGTAATATATTTTCTTGGTTTCAGTCTTATTTGAATGATTGGTTAATCACTTCCCGTTCACCCTCAAGAGTGAATTTTGGCGTCCCTCAGGGACCAGTTTTAGGGCCTGTGCTATTTTTGATTTATGTAAATGATCTAATTAAATAAAGCAAATAAATAATTAGCGTGGGAGGGGGCCTAGGTGCCCTCCAATTTTGCTGGTCACTTAAAAGGGCACTAGAACTTTTCATTTCCGTTAGAATGAGCCCTCTCGCAACATTCTAGGACAACTGGGTCGATACGATCACCCCTGGGGGAAAAAAAACAAACAAATAAACACGCATCCGTGATCTGCCTTCTGGCAAAAAATACAAAATTCCACATTTTTGTAGATAGGAGCTTGAAACTTCTACAGTAAGGTTCTCTAATACGCTGAATCTGATGGTGTAATTTTCGTTAAGATTCTATGACCTTTAGGGGGTTTTTCCCCCTATTTCTAAAATAACGCAAATTTTCTCAGGCTCGTAACTTTTGATGTGTAAGACTAAACTTGATGAAACTTATATATTTAAAATTAGCATTAAAATGCGATTCTTTTGATGTAGCTATTGGTATCAAAATTCTATTTTTTAGAGTTTTGGTTTCTATTGAGCCGGGTCGCTCCTTAGTACAGTTCGTTACCACGAACTGTTTGAAACCAAAACTTCGTACGGAAGCACGCTTGATCAATCGGAGAATTGAGTGCCGATGCGGATTTTTCGAATTACGACTGCTGCTTTTTCGGCACATCTTAGAGCGTGGCAAATCTCAACACAATAAAAATAAAAAGGAATCTCTTGATTTACCTTCATTACCTTGATTAATCGATATACCTTCAATGATTGTATTTTGGTAAGATCATATTTCCATTAAACATAATTTTATTATGGATGTTTACAAGAAAAAAGATCGATTAAAAAAGATGACATCCTTCCAAAATGGAAAATCACTTTATAAAAGGGTAAGAACTTGTTTTTATTTATTATTTTTTAAAATAAAGCATAACAGATTTCCATTCATAAATAACTGTGATTTTTATTTACTTGAAGGCAAACCTAAATAATTACAGCAAAACAGAATATGAAAAGATCCTTTGGAAAATAATAGGAAAAGAGAAGAATATGTCAAAAGATCTGTGTAGGATGGGATCAGTATGACTTCAGTCCCATCGGAGACCATTAATTATGCTGATTTTCTGTTAGAGTGATTGAAAATGACCCTCCTAGCACACACTCAATTTTGCCAAAAAAAAATACTTAAGAAATGTACACAAGGTTACGCCTGATGAAAAACTTGACCGAACATTCAAATTTTGCATAAAATTAAAATCGTAATCCAATTTTCAGTTTTTAAGCAGAATAGTTTAAATTTCTATTTAAATATTACTACAATAATAAACAGTGAGTTCATGTTTATAAAAAACCAAATTGATCAACAAATAGTTTTCAGAAAAATATTTCCGAAGAGCTATATTTCACAAAAAAAGAGCTATATTAAAAGCTAATCCAAGCAGCGAAAAAATCATTTAATAAGTTAAATTAACAAGAGCTAGGAGCTCATATGGCACTTGTGACGAGGTCGGAAGAGCCAAGAGCCAAGAACCCATATGGTATGAGCTCTAGCAAAATTCTAAGAATCAATAGATTGCTTTAAAAGGAAAATCAGAGGCTTAAGGCTGGTTGGGATTTAAAATAAGAGCTCTGGGTCACGAAGTCCTTCTATCTACGACTTTATAAGCATTTTCCTAGATTTTCAGTTTCCCCCTCCAACTCCCCCCAATGTCAACGGATCTAGTCGGGATTTGAAATAAGAGCTCTGAGACATGAGTTCCTTCTAAATATTAAATTTCATTATGATCCGGTCACCCCTTCGTAAGTTAAAAATACGCAAATTTTTCTAATTTTTCTAAATAAACAACTCCCAGCCCCCCCCCCCCAAGAGAACAGATCCGTTCCAATCATGTCAATCATGGATCTATAGCTTGTGCTTATTCTTCCCATCAAGTTTCATCCCGATTTCTCCACTCTAAGCGTTTTCCAAGATTTCCGGCTCCCCCTCCAGCTCCCCCCAGTGTCACTGGATCTGGTTGGGATTTAAAATAAGTGTTTTAAGGCACAATATCCTTCTAAATATAGAATTTCATTAAGATCTGATCATCCCTTCGTAAGTTACAAATACCACATTTTTTGTAATTTTTCCAAATTACTCCCCCCCCCCCCCAACTTCACCAAAGAGAGCGGTTTTTGCCCGATTATAACAGTCACGTATCTTGGACTTGTGCTTATTCTTTCCA
Organism: Artemia franciscana; assembly: GCF_032884065.1. Classification (NCBI taxonomy): domain Eukaryota; kingdom Metazoa; phylum Arthropoda; class Branchiopoda; order Anostraca; family Artemiidae; genus Artemia; species Artemia franciscana. The sequence goes on along the minus strand of NC_088880.1, from coordinate 15,608,118 downwards.
CCAAGTTTCATCCTGATCTCTCCACTTTAAGCGTTTTCCAAGATTTCCGCCCCCCCCCCTATGACACTGGATCCGGTCGGGATTTAAACAAGAGATCTGAGTTACGAAGTCCTTCTAAATATGAAATTTCATTAAGATCCGATCATGCCTTCGTAAGTTAAAAATCCTCATTTTTTCCAATATTTTAGAATTAACCCTTCCCCCCAACTCCCCCAAAGAGAGCAGATCCGTTCCGGTTATTTCAATCACTTATCTAGGACTTGTGCTTATTTTTCTCACCAAGTCTCATCCTGATCCCTCCACTCTAAGCATTTTCAAAGATTTTAGGTTCCCCCCAACTCCTCCCAACGTCACCGGATCCATTCGGGATTTAGAATAAGAGCTCGAGACACGATATCTTTCCAAACATCAAATTTCATTAAGATCCGATCACTCCTTCGTAAGTTAAAAATATCTTATTCTTTTCTAATTTTTTAGAACTAACCCCGCCCCCCTAACTCCTGCAAATAGAGCAGATCCGTTCCGGTCATGTCAATCATGTATCTAGAACTTACGCTCATTTTTCACACCAAGTTTCATCCCTATCCCTCCACTCTAACCGTTTTTCAAGATTTTAGGTCCCCCCCAACTCCTCCCAATGTCACCAGATTCGATCGGGATTTAAAATAAGAGCTCTGAGACACGATATCCTTCCAAAAATCAAATTTCATTAAGATCCGATCACCGGTCCTTAAGTTAAAAATACCGCATTTTTCTAATTTTACCGATGAAAAGGATAATCAAGCCCAACTTAAAGCGAACAGAGATTACCAAAAATAAGAATAGAGCTACCCCCTCACAAAACTTCCTCAGCATTGAATATATGCTTCATTTTAGACTAATGAAACTAAATTTTAAGCTTTAAATAGACGTACTGATAGTACAGAAAAAATATCCTGGAAGCTTGAGAAATATTAAACTTTTCAATGCCATGATGAATATATTTTTATATATTCAATATATTTTTTTTTATTAAAGCACAAAATAACGCCTGATGAAAAACTTGACCGAACATTCAAATTTTGCATAAAATTAAAATCGTAATCCAATTTTCAGTTTTTAAGCAGAATAGTTTAAATTTCTATTTAAATATTACTACAATAATAAACAGTGAGTTCATGTTTATAAAAAACCAAATTGATCAACAAATAGTTTTCAGAAAAATATTTCCGAAGAGCTATATTTCACAAAAAAAGAGCTATATTAAAAGCTAATCCAAGCAGCGAAAAAATCATTTAATAAGTTAAATTAACAAGAGCTAGGAGCTCATATGGCACTTGTGACGAGGTCGGAAGAGCCAAGAGCCAAGAACTCATATGGTATGAGCTCTAGCAAAATTCTAAGAATCAATAGATTGCTTTAAAAGGAAAATCAGAGGCTTAAGGCTGGTTGGGATTTAAAATAAGAGCTCTGGGTCACGAAGTCCTTCTATCACGTATCTGCTCTGTCAATCACGTATCTACGACTTTATAAGCATTTTCCTAGATTTTCAGTTTCCCCCCTCCAACTCCCCCCAATGTCAACGGATCTGGTCGGGATTTGAAATAAGAGCTCTGAGACATGAGTTCCTTCTAAATATTAAATTTCATTAAGATCCGGTCACCCCTTCGTAAGTTAAAAATACGCAAATTTTTCTAATTTTTCCAAATAAACAACTCCCAGCCCCCCCCCCCCAAGAGAACGGATCCGTTCCAATCATGTCAATCATGGATCTATAGCTTGTGCTTATTCATCCCATCAAGTTTCATCCCGATTTCTCCACTCTAAGCGTTTTCCAAGATTTCCGGTCCCCCCTCCAGCTCCCCCCAGTGTCACTGGATCTGGTTGGGATTTAAAATAAATGTTTTAAGGCAGAATATCCTTCTAAATATAGAAATTCATTAAGATCTGATCATCCCTTCGTAAGTTACAAATACCACATTTTTTGTAATTTTTCCAAATTACTCCCCCCCCCCCCCCCAACTTCACCAAAGAGAGCGGTTTTGGCCCGATTATAACAGTCACGTATCTTGGACTTGTGCTTATTCTTTCCACCAAGTTTCATCCTGATCTCTCCACTTTAAGCGTTTTCCAAGATTTCCGCCCCCCCCCCCCTATGACACTGGATCCGGTCGGGATTTAAACAAGAGATCTGAGTTACAAAGTCCTTCTAAATATGAAATTTCATTAAGATCCGATCATGCCTTCGTAAGTTAAAAAACCTCATTTTTTCCAATATTTTAGAATTAACCCTTCCCCCCAACTCCCCCAAAGAGAGCAGATCCGTTCCGGTTATTTCAATCACTTATCTAGGACTTGTGCTTATTTTTCTCACCAAGTTTCATCCTGATCCCTCCACTCTAAGCATTTTCCAAGATTTTAGGTTCCCCCCAACTCCTCTCAACGTCACCGGATCCATTCGGGATTTAGAATAAGAGCTCGAGACACGATATCCTTCCAAACATCAAATTTCATTAAGATCCGATCACTCCTTCGTAAGTTAAAAATATCTTATTTTTTTCTAATTTTTTAGAACTAACCCCGCCCCCCTAACTCCCGCAAATAGAGCAGATCCGTTCCGGTCATGTCAATCATGTATCTAGAACTTACGCTCATTTTTCACACCAAGTTTCATCCCTATCCCTCCACTCTAACCGTTTTCCAAGATTTTAGGTCCCCCCCAACTCCTCCCAATGATCACCAGATTCGATCGGGATTTAAAATAAGAGCTCTGAGACACGATATCCTTCCAAAAATCAAATTTCATTAAGATCCGATCACCCGTCCTTAAGTTAAAAATACCACATTTTTCTAATTTTACCGATGAAAAGGATAATCAAGCCTAACTTAAAGCGAACAGAGATTACCAAATATAAGAATAGAGCTACCCCCTCACAAAACTTCCTCAGCATTGGAGTGTTATTTTGTGCTTTAGTAAAAAAAAATATATTGAATATATAAAAATATATTCATCATGGCATTGAAAAGTTTAATATTTCTCAAGCTTCCAGGATATTTTTTCTGTACTATCAGTTCGTCTATTTAAAGCTTAAAATTTAGTTTCATTAGTCTAAAATGAAGCATATATTCACCAATCATTTCTTTCTTTTAGATCCATTTCTTTCAAATGTGTAAAAAAATTAAACACATCGAATTCAATAAAATTTATCAAATGCATCGAACGGAATCAAATAAAATATATAGGACATCAAATGTTGAATTGTTTTTTAATGCAAAATTGTAAATGATGCTTCAGCGAACTGGATACATTGCTTCAAATTTGTCAATTGACTTTTTAGAGGCTAATTCGCGCATCATTTTTATTCTTTTCGATGGAACAACAGTGGCGATGATATCAAACTAAAAAATATTTACAAAAAGTGTTCTTTGAAATTGTAAATCTAAATTGAAAGGCTCATATATCTGTATTCTAAGGAATTGTTTGATTTCTGTAAAATTGATTAGTATTTTTTCAAGTCTATGAAAAATAGACAATATACTACTTCAAATCATGTTGTTTTTTTTTAGCACGGAGGATGACTTGGCGGAGGTCGACATATTCGACATTTCGACATATGTCGACATTTCGACATATGTCGAAATATTTGCTTGATTTCATCTTCATATTTTGCTACTGGCTGACAAAATCCACGTTTTCACCTATTTGATTTTTCTCTTTTCATTTATTATTTCCTTTATTGTTTTCATAAATTCCGTTTTCAAACAGTTGGTGGTAACGAACTGTAATAAGGAGCGACCCGGCTCAATAGTAACCGAAACTCTAAAAAATGAAATTTTGATACCAATAGTTACATCAATAGAATCGCATTTTAATGCTGATTTTAAATATATAAGTTTCATCAAGATCAGTTATACTCATCAAAAGTTACGAGCCTGAGAAAATTTGCCTCATTTTAGAAAATAGGGGGAAACACCCCCCTAAAAGTCATACAACCTTAACGAAAATCACACCATCAGATTCAGCGTATCAAAGAACCTTGTTATAGAAGTTTCAAGCTCCTATCTACAAAAATGTAGAATTTCGCATTTTTTGCCAGAAGACAGATCAGGGATGCGTGTTTATTTGTTTTTCTGTTTGTTTGTTTTTTCCCGGGGGTGATCGTATCGACTGAATGGTCCTAGAATGTCGCGAGAGGGCTCATTCTAACGGAAATTAAAAGTTCTAGTGCTCTTTTTAAGTGAGAAAAACATTGGAGGGTACCTAGGCCCCCTCCCACGCTCATTTTTTCCCAAAGTCACCTAATCAAAATTCTGGGACAGCCATTTTATCCACCCTAGTCGAAAACCTAATAACTATGTTTTTAGGGACGACTTACTCCCCCGCAGTCCCCGTGGGAGGGGCTGCAAGTTACAAACTTTGACCTATGTTTACATATAGTAATGGTTACTGGGAAGTGTACAGACGTTTTCAGATTTTTTTTGTTTAGGGGGGAGAGTTGAGGGGGGGGGGCTACGTGGGAAGATATTTCCATGGGGGAAGAGAATTTCAATGAAGGGGGCGTAGGGTTTTCTAGCATTATTTGAAAAAACAATGAAAAAATAAATATGAAAAGTTTTTTCTACTGAAAGTAAGGAGGAGCATTAAAACTTAAAACGAACAAAAATTATTACGCATATGAGGGGTTTACCTTCTCGTTCTACCTCAATCTTTATGCTAAAGTATTTTTAGTAATTGCAGCTATTTATTCTACGGCCTTTGGGATTCAGAGGTCATTCTTAAGGAATTGGGACAAAATTTAAGCTGTAGTGTAAAGAGCGAGGTATTGACGAGGGTAGAACCCCCTCATATACGCAATAAAAACATACGAATATAGAAATTCGTTACATAAGTTAATTCTTAAGTTACGTATATTTTTTACCAATGAAAATGTTTGTAAAAAATTAAAAGTTCTAGTTGCCTTCTTAAGTAGTCGAAAAATTGGAGGGCAGCTAGACCTCCTCCATAGCTCCTTTTTTCTCAACATTTTCCGATTAATTGCAATTAATTAATATGCAAATTTCGTTTTAATTATTTATATGCGGAGAACCAATTCAAAAACGTCCAAAAATTAAATAAAAAAAGACAAGTCTTTTTAAATGAAAGTAAGGAGCAACATTAAAACTTAAAACGAACAGAAATTACTCCGTATATGAAAGTGGTTTTTCCTCCTTAACGCCCCGCTCTTTACGCTAAAGTTTCTTACTGTTTTAAAAAGTAGAGTTAAGACAAAGAATCAAACTTTAGCGTAAAGAGCGATAGGTGGTTATATTTAAAGAAACATTAAATTTGAACGGAAGAAAAAAACAATAGGAATCAAATTAAAAACAAGGCATTTTCCAGGCTAATGAAAAGAGCCACCTTATAGCCTAAAACGGACAGAAACTACCATGGACACGCCCAAATCTACGCTCTTCTATTCATATTTTATTGTAATTTATTCATGTTTTCAACAGAACTACTCGTATTTTAAATATTTAATAATTATTTTTCAGGTTGAAAAAATAATAAAGAAAAAGCTCGATTGCAAAGTCCAACCTCTGAAACCTCTGAAAGCCATCACAACCTCTGAAATAGGATTTTCTTATCGATAAACACATTACATGCATTTGTGTAAATACACTGAAGTACTTAGAAAAATATTACCATTTAAACTCCTGAAAACTAAGCTCAAAGCAGTATTTGCCACCCCAAAAAATTTCCTGACGGGGCTGATAATGACCTGCCTTGCCTTTTCCACCTTTGTTCTGATAGATATGGAAATAAAATATTCAAGCTGTATAGAGGAATATTTCTACTCCCCCCCCCTACCTCTTTTAATATTTATCTGAAGCCTCGTGAAGAGTAAGTGGTATGTCCATTAAAATGTACTTTTTTTCAATCTACCCTATCCTCACCTAAGCAATGACACACCCACCCCCACCATAACTGGTCCACAATTACAGATTACCAAACGTAGCATAAATTAGACCTACGTTGCCCGGGCAACGTAAAGTGTTACGACAACCTTTGTCCGGCTTCGCCGACTAAAGTGTTGCGAGAGCAACATTTTGGTTTTGTTTCTTCGCTATCGATCAGTAATCACATGATCAAAGGCTATTCCTCAGCGTTGAAAAAAAAACAACAAAATAATATCGAAAGAAGGGACTAAATTGACTTTGCAGCCAGTTGAACTTTATCCTTTTCAATCGCAGACATCGTGACGGATGAAAACTCGGAACAATATATTGTATAATCTAGTTGGTATTATAAAGCTTATCCCTAGCTTTATATATTTTCAGGATCAAATTACCGTAGATGACAATCTATTAATTATTGCGAAACTATCTCATTGTTTTACATTCTCGTTTGTGCTTGTTTCTTCACTATCGGTTAAATGATGAATTTGTCAGCCTATCAAAGTTTTTAGAACGGTATGTTCAAACAAGAACGCAATCAGTTATCACATGACCAAAGGCTATTCCTCAGCGTTAAAAAAACAACAACTACAAAATGATATTGAAAGAAGGGACTAAATTGACTTTGCAGTCAGTTGAATTTTATCCTTTTCAATCGTAGACATCGTGACGGATGAAGGCTTGGAACAATATCTTATACAATCTAGTTGGTATTATGAACCTATCCGTAACTTTTCAGGATTAAACTACCATTGGTTACACTAATTATTATAAAACCACATCATTGTTTTACATTATCGTTTGTACCCGTTGCGTAAACACTTAATTCTGTCAGATTTAAAGAGATCGAATGCAATTGCACCAATTTGCACAAATTTCTTGCTCAAAGTGAACAGATTTTTACTTACAAGTCCCTCTCCCGTGACTGGTATAAAATTTTCAAACTGGTATACCTCATGAAGAAATTTTTGTACCAAAATATGGATGTCATACTTTGATCAGCTCATCAAGAGCTATCGATTGCCGTAGAAAAAAAAAAATTGTATGTCTTAGTTCAAAAGTTGATTGTTTTTTTTGCCGTAGGCTAACTTTCTAACGTCACCACTTAGAAAGGAGCAAAGGATAAGCTCCAATTTCTTTAGCAATGAGAGAACTTTTAAACTTTATTAGGCACATCTGATACCATTTGTCTACCACAATCCCAAGTCCAAAAAACTGAATGATAAATTCAGCTGAAATCATGAACAGAAATGGGTAGAAACAATAGATGGCAGCATTTTCAGAGCCGTGGGAAAATACCACATTTTTGCTTCTGTAAATTTTTATATTAATCACTCAAGGAAGATATATTGGCTGTGGGGCTGGGTAACTGCCGCATATATTTAACACTTAAGGATTTTAGTCCATCTTCAATTTGAAAGTGGTGCCTGCCTGCTAGAACGAAGCTTTCCACTCGAAAACAGAAACATGGTTTGATGAAACCAAAACTTGGCTGCACAGCTTCAGATACTCCTCTCTGACATAGGCTATATAACTCTACTTCACTTCGCACACTATAGGCTTTGGCTCGTGGACAAGCAAAAACCATCCTTTTTGGCCCCAGGCAAGAGTTCTGCGGAGTTTTCCAAAATGTAATGTCATATTCATC